>NW_024543207.1:12920000-13177500 GCF_018167655.1 Microtus oregoni | reverse complement strand
AACTCCTGCCCCTCAGCATGAGGAAGAGCATTAAGATGCCCGGTACCCACATGTGAACCTTGATGTAGATGGGATCCCTGGAGCAAGCTGAGAACTAGACTAGGCTAACCAGGAGAGCACTGGGTTCAAGTGTGAGACCCTGCCTCAACATATCAGGTGGAGAGCAGTCAGGGAAGGTAGCTCACATCGGCATCTGACCTCCATATGCATGTGCACACACGTGTACACACAGAGACGCACACTCACACACTTGAACACCTGGCAGGTGTGCACGTAGATGTCACAAGCATATAGTTATTTCCCCATGAATGTTATTAGATTTTTTTTTTTTTGCTGAACAATCATCTTTTATTCCAACTTTTAAAAGCCCTTGCTTTTCTGCCTATGCAGAAAGGATTTGAAATGGTAGGAGCTTTAGACGATGGTGGATTGAGGATGGTGGGCAGAGGATGGGAATGGCATACTCCTGTGTGTTAGTGTCAGCAGAGGTATTGCTTTTCTCAACCTTCTTTGTAGCATCTTAGCCCTCTCCCAGCATGCGGCAGGAAAGTAAGTCACCGGGCCTAGCTGATGTAATTTCCCTGCTTTGAAATGGGGTAGGGCAGGGCACCAGGCCTGAGTGAATGTGAGTAAATTAATGACTTTAACTTTCAAGGCTGCATGCCGCCCACATTGGTATAAAGCTATAATCTTGAGGCAGCTGGACAGGTTCATTACCCATGAGCAAAGTTAGGCTGGTCCTGTTGCTTGGACAGGAAGCCAGAATTGCTTCAGGACTAATATTTCTTTAGCAGTCACATCTCCCACCATATGGAAAGACCTAGAAGAAAACTTCAGACTTTACTACACGTTTAGAATTCTGCCTAAAATCAGACAAGTGACAGGCATGAGTTCGTCTTGAGTTGTCTCTTTTAAGGGTTGTAGAATTGCCCTCACTGGATTTCCTTCATGCTCCCACATTCTCCGGGTGACCCGCCTCTGTTCTCATTGCTTCCTCACTGCACAGATGAACTGCAGCCCACACTAAGAAAACAGAAACAAGATTGGCATGGCGGGTAGGTTGATGGGAGCATGGAAGCAACAGTGTCAGTTTCTGACCACTTAAAGTTTCATCTTGGGCCTCCGTGTTCAGAGTTTTCTGTCCTTGTCTGGGTTTATTTTCATGCCAGTACTTCATACATAGTATTTGGGTTTGTTACAGTGCTCAGTGGAAACGGTGTCTGTGGTTGGGTTGATACAGTGCTCAGTGGAAACGGTGTCTGTGGTTGGGTTGATACAGTGCTCAGTGGAAACGGTGTCTGTGGTTGGGGTTGATACAGTGCTCAGTGGAAACGGTGTCTGGTTGGGGTTGATACAGTGCTCAGTGGAAACGGTGTCTGTGGTTGGGTTGATGTGGAAACGGTGTCTGTGGTTGGGGTTGATACAGTGCTCAGTGGAAACGGTGTCTGGTTGGGGTTGATACAGTGCTCAGTGGAAAACAGTATCTGTGGTTTGGTTTATCTGGCTAATCACAGCATCTCCACATTGGGTTACTTACGGTATTTACCTTATTTTGATACATTTTAAGGGTCAGTGACTTGTGTATTGTGTAATACCTACGATATTCTAATTTTGCCGAACATTTGGAAACTTTAGTTTATATATGAACAGGATAATGATCTAAGTGCTGTTGAAACTAATGGCCAATCAAATTAATTGATTACTTATTAAGACTCTTAGCCTTGATTACATGTCCTCAGAGATGGGAAATTTTGTGCCCAGTGTCTTAAAGGCAGAGGGTTTGATAGGTACTCACCAGCAGGCCCCTGGAGCTTGGGAGGAAGTCCCTGTTCTTAACCCAAGTCTCACAAGTCCAAATTGGGAATTCTAGTATCAGTGCAGTTAGACATCTGCCTGTTGACATATCCTATGTCACACATAACTTTAATCCCACCCCTCTGAGAACGCAGAGGAATATAGATCTCTGTGAGTTCCAGGACAGTCAGGGCTACATAGAGAGACCCTATGTCAACACACAAACAGCATCTTGCTGCTTTAGAGTGGGCAAGCACTAAGGTGGGGACTGGGGACACTGGTGGGAAGATGAGCAGTAATCTGAGTTTAAATCCAAATCCGGGCTCATCACTGGGGATCAAGTCCTTGGTCTTGCGGAGTGTCCTGAAGGCCTTGGCTCTGCTCACCAACAGGCTGGAGACCATGACTGAAGCCAAGCCAGTGCTCTGGGCTATTGTTGCTATGTGACACCCAGCACCCACAGACACTTGTGGTCATTCCTGTAGCCGAAAGCATATGGTGGATATCTGTGGATGTTGTGAGCTGCCCTGTTTGTGCCTTCTGGAGCTCAGGGACTTGGGACACGTATGTGCTGACATGTAAAACAAAGAAGTTCTGTTTTGAGTTGTGTGGAGTTGATGTGGCTTGCTCATTCCCTCATGCCTGGGCTGGTCACAGTCTCATGACTGAAGCATTTCCTAGGGTGAAAACACCGACTGCAGAGAAGCAGGCCTCTGATGCCTGCATGCTCCTCTTTCCCCAGAGCCCTGCACCCTCTTTGCGTGGAAATGCTGAAGTGAGCAGCCTCTGAATTCTTCTTCCTTAGCTTGGCCTGCCCTTCCCTTCAGAGAGTTTGGGGGAGAGTGATTAGGGCAGAAAATAACTTTTTAAGTTTATTGTGAAAGTCTCCAAGTAAAACCCTTTCCCAACTTTAAATATTAAGGAAGGACTTGTAAACATAATATTACATACTAGCCATAAATAATCAGACACAGAGTTAACTGCCAGGCCATTGTGTGCTAGTTGGTGACTTCAAAATATGATAATTCTGTGACTTGGTGAACTTTGCTTAGGACCCCATTTGTAGACTGGCACTGAAAATTGCCAACTGCAAAAGGTGTTGTTTACCTAGGCTCAGTGTCCCATTGGGTTTGTCTGTTTGCTTGTTTTTTCTTTCTCTCTCGCTTTCTTTTCTTCTTCTGTTACTATTATTATTTTAGTATTTTTTCCCTCCATCCTTTGCTGTACTCCCCAGCAGTGGGATATAGTGCCTTGTAACTCTCTGTCTGGAAGGGAGTACTGATCAGTATTAGATCATCTCCACACTGTGACAAAGGCTTGCGTGCTATGGAAATGTAGTGGGTTATGAATGCAGCCATAGGGTTCTGGTGGGTGGAACGTACACTAGGAGCAGGGGTAATGGGAGTGGGGTTCTGGGGTGTCTGTAGGAGTTCTGACAGATCATGTGGTGGATGTTCTTTTTAGTTTCATCTTGGGAGAGAATAAGCATTGGCAAGCGAGTGAGGCTGCCCAGGTACCCAGGTGCCCAAATGTCATATCTGAAGGATTCTATGTCAAGGAGTGTGTATTTTATGTGAGGGTGCCAAGAGGCCACCAAAGAGCACCTTGGAAAACTGTTAGGGGCAATAGTAAAAGGTGGAATGTGTTACAAGCCTTATTTTGAGAGTGGTGGGATCAGAGGGTCTGTTGGACACCGGTCAGAAGATGATTCCAGATCCAGAAAGACATGGAAGGCTGGGGACATTGGCCAGGGAAGGGGTGGGGAGGGTGGGAACACTGGCCAACAAGGTAAGGGGAGGGTAGAAGGGTGGAAGGCAAGGGAAGCCCAGGCATTGACTACATAGAGGAATGAAATGTTTGATGTAATAATTGAACAGGATTTCCTTTAGCCATCTATTTTGGTTGGACTGATATCCATTCCCATAGCTCAGGGATCACGAGTTATCACTCTGTTCTTCAGGCTCCTTAGTTTTGGGATTAGGTCGACTTTACAGACCCGTATGTGTGCGTGTGTACATGGATGAGATATACACATGTGTAACTAGAGTGGCATGTGCTGTCAGGCTGTATAGCCCAGACACTCATACGCACACACATACATGCAGTGTGTGGCATTAGATAGCCAGAGGAATACGTTTTCTCTGTATGCCCCCCTATGCTAGTCTGGGGATCAGGAGATGAAGGGGGCTCATGGACAGGCAGTTCTTTTTAATTTATGAAACTGGGAGAGGTTAGAACCTCTTTTATAATGACTTCTGGACTACTGGCCTAGTACATATTTATAAATTAACTTCCAGCGCACCATTAATGCTTGGTTAAGGCATCAGCAAAGTCTACAGATTGCTTCTTTTATTTCAGGGCATTTGTAATACCCAAACAAGCCCTTGGTCTTTTTGTAGTTCAGCTTGTCCTATATATTTTGTGGGTAAGACATTAAAAGCCAGAGAGAGCAATTATAAATTGACATTTCCTTGAATCAGTAAAATGTACATTTTTCTTTAGCCCTTAACTGTGTGATCTTACGGGCTATCTCTTCTAAGAAAGGATGAATTGGCCAATCAGGTGGTTATTAAAGCAGTCATAGTTGATACTAAAAATTGGAACCCATATTGCCATGTGATTTTAATGTGGTATAATGTGAACATGCCGACATTCCTGATATGTGTACTTCATTTTATATGCAATTTGTAAGTGTGGGTTGTGGTCATATTTTTGTAAAAATTACACAAGCGTCAATTGATTGCATTTGGATTTTTTATGTTAGTAAAAGTTTAACCTTTGGTTCCTAACATTGTTTCATAATTAAGTACATTCGCAGAAGATTCAGGCTTGCTAAAATGCTTCCTTCCTTCAAGACACTCATCTAGAGGTTTGCACAGTTAAACCCCACAGTGCGAACACTGCCTTTCTGCACTAGAGCCGGATCCTGCAGGCTCTGCAGTGAAGTGGCTTGCTCAGAGAGGGTGACGTCACCCTTTCTGCAAGTGGAACGAGGGCGGGGTCACCTCGCAGATGTGGAGATGTATCACCCTGCCCTTTGTGTGCAGGAGCTCTGTACACTAGCAGAGTGTCTGCCAATTAACTAATGAGTAAAATTTGCTAATTACCACCGAGGCTCGTCAGTAAGCGAGAAGCCACCAGCTTACCATTTAACATTTTTGCTGTGGTTGCTTTAGAGTACTGCCTTGCTTGTTAGTCTTGTTTGTGGAACAACCTGTGCTTCCCTCAGATTTGCTTCAGTCTTTCTGACAGGCAGCTTTCCAGTTTGATATGTGTGACATGGGGCAGCTTACAGGCTAGCGAGACCTGTCGGGTGGCTGGGACGCAGTCTGTGGAAGCCATGGCAGACAATTCAAAACGAGACACGGATGCAACTCCATCAGAAGCTCCGTCTGTGGAGGAATAATTGGGGCTTTTACCACGTTTTACTAAAAGAAAGACATCATTTATGCAGGTGAATGATTATGTAAAATTTAAAATGACTAAAATCTGCTAGAGGTCCTGAACGGATTACTAAGAGACCCTGTTTTAGTTTAAAAGCTGACTTATTCTTTAACTCACTGGCTTAGTTTTAGCTTAGATCTGTGCCCAGACCTACACGGAAAGTGCTCCTGGGATAACGAGCCGCAGGAGCTCTCCCGCATCCTGGAGATACATCCCTGGTGCTCGCGCTCCTGAGGGTGAACAAGATGGATGACTGTTGTTCTGTTTTTGTTGGTTGGTGTTGAAAACCAAAGGTCACAGTAGTGACCGAGTGAGCAAGCGCTCGCAGTGACTCGCTAAGGTCTGTCTGAGTGCCACACTCACAACAGGGTCAAAGGACCCGAAGTGGGCAGCTGACCTGACCACTGGGCTGTGAGGTTGCTGATGTTCCAGCCCTCCGCTGCATCTGGAAGATTTCCCATTGCTAGATGATAACTGTGGAACTTTCCCTCCCAGGGTGAAGAGGGTAATTTTCCCTCTTACAATTGCAATCATGCTATGATTGAAGGCTAAATACACAGAGCTGATCTCTTAGGAACTGAAAATAGAAAGTCGTGTGGGACATTGGGAGAGAGCCAGGAGGGAGATTGTCTGTTCACTGGTGTGTTCCTTTCTGTCCAGCACCCAGAGGTTTTGAACACTTTGCACCTCATTCTGTCCAAAGCAAGTTGACTGCATGAGGAAGACAGAGAACACCCATTTGCAAGTCGGTATATTTGTCCCTTGAAGAAACAGGAGAGGCTCGGAAGCACAGGCTTAGCCTTTATCCCAGGTTGACATGCTCCTGGCCAGACAGCATTGTAAATACGTAACAGAATCCACTTGGACAGATAGTGTAGTATTTAACTTCAGGAGGAGCTGTCTTAAAATAAATATATTAAAATATTTAAATAGTCACATTTAGAGGCGGGCGGGGAGAGAATGAATTTGAAGCGAGAGAGAAGTTCTCTGAGCCCTGCTTACACAATAATTCCTGTTGATCATCAAGTCCTGATTGCAGGCACTATCGTGATCATTCTGAGCATACACGTTGTAGGCTTGATTCAAACACTTGTTGCTTGTCATTCAGCCCTCATCTGGGAAGCATTACTGTCCCTAGATGAGCGTGTCATTAAATTCTACACTGGCTCCTCTGTCGTCCTGTGCTCTTTATTGTAGGTTTTATGTAACTTAAAAATGGACACGAATGCCCTGATTTGACCACTGACCTTCCCTTCCTCCTATCCACCTTTCTCTCCACCGTCTTCTCAGTTTCCCAGATTGCTCCGTGTGGTCCTCTTGTCCCCACCAGCAGACCCTCTTGGTCAGAGGAGTAAAACGTTGATTCCTCCTGGCCTCTGTCACAGAGATGTGTGAGATTTCAGAAGGACATCTTCAAACGGTGTTTGCTGCTGATAATCTCCCTGTGACCCCAGGAAGATGTAGTGCTTCCAGGTGAAGGTCATCGAACCCAGCAGTGAAACCCTTCTAACTCATGAGTCAAAGGGTTTTAGGAATTGGGCCTTTCCATGGTGTGGGCTAGAACCTGTGAGGCGACAAAGAAGCCGTCCATTTTTAATTTTTGAAGAAAACTTGTTTTTAAGCAGCTGCACACTGTTTTCATAAACAGCTCTCCAGGGCATGGACAGATACCTGCCTTTCTGATTGGAGGAGCTGGTTTTTTTTTTTTCCTTTTCTGCTTTTTATTGAGTTACATGATCTAGTTGACAAAGTTTGAGAACTTATCCATGCTTCGTGAGTCTTATACTTAGTGGATGGGGTTTTAAAACCTGGACATGAAATTTTGGATAATGCTCGGTGACCCCCATCATATCAGTCATGTTTTCGGTTTCTTTGTGTGGTTACCTTTATGTTTCTTCCCTGTATCCCTTCACTGTGGAATAACCAACCAGATATCACAATAAGATCAGTAAGTCAGTGTCTGGACATGTGGATACATATCAGTGAAAATGTAACACTTTACAGTTTGTCTGACCTGCTTGCCTTCCCTCTCAAGAAGAGTTCTGTTTAATTGGATGGGGAAATTGGGGGGCTGATAAGACTCAACAACTGTGGCTCCCAGAAACTGAAGATGAGAAGTTGAGGTTTTCTTGGAAGCTTGCTTTCTGCATACCGAGCTTGAATCAGTACGATTTTCTCCCTGCATGGGGCCTGAAGTACAGCAGCTCCAGTCTGTGCTGTCCACTCCGTCCTGGCTGTCAATAAACAGATGTCGTTCAGAAGGTCATCAGGAAAGCTTTGGAATTATGGCCCAAGTCACACAGCCCTTTCCCGATGAATCCTCAGCATTGGGTGGAGGGCAATCTTCTGTTGGGGATTTTCATGATTGACAGGTGAAGCTCAGATTCTAGGTTCTAGAGTGTAGAGCCGAGAAAGCAGGTGGTCGCGCTGGTTTCTCTGAGGGTTTTGTCACATGGATGGGTCTGGGTGTGCATTGGCTTGTGAGAACGGTGAGAGGTGGGCATCCTCTTCCCTGAGTAGTAGAAGAGGGATTTCTCTTTCTCAGACGCCTTTTAGATTTGATCTATAGATGTGCTTCTCGTTCTCACGGGGCCCCTGCTGGCTATAAAACATCGCATAACCTTGTTTAGCTTCTGTGTGGACTTTCTCTTGGGGGACTGTCACCAGACTGACACTTTTCGTTCTTGCCACACTGCCGTCTTCACCCACCAATGGAATCAAGTCCTCGTAGTGAGTCAGTGGCAGCCAGAGTTGAGACTAGATTGAATTCACTCAAGGGTTTTAAAGGAACCCAGGTTGAAATTGCAGAACTCTGGCTCGGGTGTTTCGCCCTCTAGAAATGAGCATTGTATCTCTTTCTGGTGACTTGGAGAGCAAAGTGGCCTGGTGACCTGGAGACCTGAGCTCTGGGACAAGTTTATCAATACCTGAGGGTCATGCCAGAAAGTTCTCTCTCAGAGCCTTGGTCTTTGCCTCCTGCCTCTGCCTCCTCGGTGCTGGCATTGAAGACGTGTACCACCATCACTGCCTGTCTCAAATGTTGGATTTCTCAGAACCATTCAGAACTTGCCCTTCATGTGCAAGGCTCGGGAAAAAGCTAGAAGTCTGGGCCACTGAAGTTAATACTTAGAGTACTCTTTCCCCTCGATTTTTTTTCACCCTCTTTCAACTATTGCAGTGCAGCCCAGAGTATAACCTAGTTCTTGCTGTAACAGCTCCGCAGGCTTACACTGGGCTCTGTCCTTACTAACAGGCAGAGTAAAGAAAGGCGAACTCCACACCATTCCCTTTTTCTAAGTACATACCGCAGTGCCTTGAGAGAGAACTGACTGGTAGCCCAGGGTTGCCTTGACCTAGGGGTCTTCCTGGATTAAGGGTGTGTGACAGCATGCCTGGTGAGAGCCCGTGTGTAAATAGATGTGTCAGGGCTGGGTGACAACTCTGGAACAGAAACCCATTCATTTAATACTTTCTGCGTCTTAGACTGCACCTTTCACCAGATGTGTGACCAAGATAACATTTTGGATCCTTTTCTTGTACTGTTTGGCAAAGCCAGAACAATGGGAATGGGAAACTTTTATTTTTCCCCGGAGTATCTGCTAGTGATGGCAGTTGCAGTATTAGTTGTAATGGGCATCCAGCCTTAGACAGAGTCCAAGACAGTATCCTAAGTCCTGACTGTGAGTAAGAGAAATATTTATCCCGCATTATTAGGTGAGCAGGCTGGGCGTGTTTGGATCTCAGTTCATTCTACTTAAATATTCCGGGCTGCATTCTGATTTTTCATAAAAATGGTGCATGGTTTTCTAAGATTTCTCGGGAGTAGAGAGGAGTTAATTTTTAGTGAATGACCTTTTGGCACATCAGAAGTTGGAGTTCCTTCACAGGCCACAACCCACAAGCTCAGAAGGAGCAAGCTAGGAGGGAGCATTTGCCAGTGTGGGTTACTCCCTCTGTCTGCCAAGCAAGGATTGTTACTAACCTGGCTTGGAAGACCAAGAGAAGGAAGCTTCGCGCTCCCCCTAGAGGCTTTACTATGCTACTACAAGAAGACTTTACAAGAAACTACTAATGCGACAGTTTTCTTTGGCAGTTACCTAAATTTTACAAGGTTAGAATGAATATTTGGCCAGTGATTGGGACTGACTGCATTTTGTGTCATCTGGGAACAAATTGTTACTGCTAGTGCAGCTGAGGGTCTTTTGGGATACCGTCTCTAGTCATTCATAAAGACATTAAAATAGGAGAAAATGCTGGGGTCACAGTCTCCTGTGTTCACACACGGTCATGTTCTTTAATTGGTTTACTGGTAAGGATGAACGTCAAGTTACTAGCACTGGGTACAGTGTCAGTCAGGCTGCCTGCTGACTGTTTTCTCTCTGTGTCTTTCAGGGTTTCGGAAAAATGACGAAATGAAAGCTATGGATGTTTTGCCAATTCTGAAGGAAAAAGTCGCCTATCTCTCAGGTAAAACTGACTTTCTAGCCTGCTTTGACTGCTTAGAGTTGACTGAAGCAGCTCACTTGACACAGCATAAAAAAAGCATTGGCATTTCATGGACTTCTAAAACTTGTATTTTAGGAAATTAACGCCCCAGGCATTTCTGACGCAGTGTATACATCGTAAGCCAGCGAACACTGCTGATCAAACTCTGTCCTGCTTGTCTCTCTGCAAACACTTGGCTGCTTTGCCTGAGCGGCTAAGTGGAACAGCTGCTTGTTGGAGTTAAACGCCTAGTGTCAGCAGTTGGGAGTGTGACCGTGTAGACACACTCAGGAGCTTTTAACCTCTGTGTCTTGTCCCGTACGGGTTTTCATTCTTTCATCTGGGAGGAAAGGCTCCTGTCCCCAGTTCTTCTCCTTCAGGGATACCAGTTCCTGGCGTTGTTAGAAGCCACATCTTCAGCTGGCTGTAAAGTCCTGGCAGTTTCTCCCGGCTGATGGCTCCCTGTAAGAAGGCAATCGCCTTCCTGTGCAGTGTGGAATTTGACAGCCCAGACCCCTTGCCCATGTCCTGTCTCCTCTGCACAAGGATGGCCATGCTTTTGGCCTTTGTGCTTTCTCACTGGGATCTGTGTGCAGGTTTATAGGATTGTAACAGTGACTGTGAGTGAGGCTCCCTGTGCTTCTGGATGCTGTGCCCTCCTCAGTACCCTTCCACTGTCTAAAACATGCTGTGCCGGTCTGATGTCACCTTTGCTGGGCTCTCGGGTTAATTCACAGCACTGGAACCACTTGCGTGTCCTAAGGGCGTGTGGTTCTGTATGTATTTAAGATGAGGCTTCCATCGCGTTTTTTTGCTAGTCTTGTGTTTGCTTGTTCTGTTGATTTTGGAGAAGTTAATCTAATATATAATGAATTTGCATTGTTAGTAAAGAGTGCAATAGTACACAGAAAAAGGAGGATTTGAGTTTGTTGGAAATACTTGGATGGATGCATGGATGGATGGACTGACGGACTAACTTATGGATTGCAATGGATAGATGATAGGTAGGTAGGTAGGTAGGTAGACGATAGGCGACTGACTCTCATGGATTAAAACCACTGAGTTTTGAAAGTAGTGTTTATTAATCTTTTCAAGACGAGTCATTCCCAATACTTTGTATAATGGCGGGTACCAGTTTTTAAACTGATTTTGTACTTAAAGTTGGAGTAACTGAAAGATTATACTTCTGAATCCAAGAGGCATCATGAGAAAGTTCCGCAGGTCCATCTGTCTGGAACGTAAGCCTGGGTCTGAGGAGAAAGCCTACTGCCCATCTGCGCCTGGGCACCAAGACTCCAGGCCCACTACTCTGCTGTTCCTGGAAGTGCAGGAGGTGGGCGCGTACAGGAGGTGGATGGAGGTGACTGCTGGATTTTATTTGCTTTCATTCCTTCATTAGGCAGTTAATTCAGAGTTTATTACTATTGCATTTTTATTTATGGCCAAACCTAAACCTTTTTGCCTTTTAATTAATCAAAAAATGAATTCTTTAGTGAAAGTTTGAATCTGCAGGGTTAGAGCTTTGGAGAGAGATGGTTTGCAGTGACCAGATGAGGATAGAACATTTTAAATTATTAAGACCAGCAGAGCTTCAACCAGACATGCAAGCAAAGCATAGTTAAGAGGTGTTACCACACTCCCAGTGTTTCTCAGCTTCTGACCGAATTAGCTGGGTCACATGAGCTCACGTGACAGTTTTTAGGCTATTGTTATCTTGTGTATGAGAGGAAAAGGGAGAAATTGTAAAAATAAATTGATTACGTATATAGTATTTTTAAGACACGTTCCAAAGAACAAATGGATTCTCAAAAATTTTACTTCTAACTTCATTTATCTTTTTTTTTAAACTGTGGTATAATTTTGCATACTATTACAGTTTTTTTTTTTTGAAAGTAGATCTTAGTGTATCTATGGGTTGTGCAGCCATTACTGTGGTCTGCAGGCCGTGCGGCCGTCTCCGTGGTCTGCAGGCTGTGTGGTCATTGCTAGTGTCTCCTTCTAGAGCATTTTTATCATTCCTCAAAGAACTCCTTTTCTCTTTTTGCCCCGTACTCCCTTTCCTCTGCCTAAGAAATCACTCATCCATCTACTTAGTTCTGTGACTTCAGTTTATAACATATGAGGGATTTTTGTGGTACCTTTGCAGAAGTGCCCCATAAATCGGTGTTATGTGATGGACCTTGTAATCCAGTAGGCAGGACGGGCTGATCCCTAGAATTACAAAAACAGTAATAATAAAAAGAGAAGTGTTCTTGATTATAGTGACTTGTCTAGGCCCAAACCTGATACCGTAATGGTGTGTACTTAAGTTGGAGTAACTGAAAGATTGTACTTCTGATTTTAAGAGACACCATGAGGAAGTTGCACAGGACCATTCCTCTTGAACTGAGTGTAGGTCTGAGAAGAAAGCCCTTGCCCATCTGCCCCTGGGCACCGAGACCTCTGTTGGAGCAATCTGCTCTTCCTGGAAGTGCCAAGAGGTGGATGCATGGCCGCGCACAGAGAGATCGCAAGTTTGAGGATAGCCTGAGCTGGGAATGGAGCAGCTAGTTAAAGCTAGACATTAATAAAGGTGGACCAAGTTTTCATGAGTGATTCTGAGATACTGAGACACGCTTGTTGGTTGACATTTCTAAAAGCTGGTTAGAATGTCTCGAACTTGAACTTGACCTTCTCAAAATACACATTGCTCTTAGACAGCAGCATGTGACTTCTCTACATGTGGTGGGTAAGTAAATTAAATGGTACATCTCCAGATGCTTAAACTCAGGGGATTGCGGGATAGAGACACACCCTCCAAAGGCCACGTGTTGGCAGGGTGATAGTTTTCAGCTTAATTAGGGCCATGAGGGCTCCTCCCAGTGAATGAGATGAAGGTCCTGGTGAAGGTGGCTTCGAGTTTCTTCCATATGGAGGGTGCACCCCTCACCAGAGAACTCAGTCCAGCAGCACCTTGGCCTTGGACTGCTCAGCATACAGAAACATAAGAAAATACATTTCTGATCTCTGTAAACTGAGTCTCTGGCCCTCTGAGTGCTCAGACACCGACACTGAAGTCAATAACGAGTTGTCAATTGGACCGTTGCTTTGTCTCTTTTCTGTGGACATCTATGTCTGTGGAAGTAATATGTTTGACTCTTTTGAGAGAGGGGGGCATACTCATAAAACTTGTAAAGATTCTGTTTTATTAGTTACTGGTATTTTCTTATTTTGCTAAATTTAGAAGGGGGGGAGAGAGAGGGAGGGAGGGGGAGAGGGAGAGGGAAAGAGAATAAGATCTATGCAGGGTCAGTGCTGCATGTAGCTCCTAGGGTTTGGCCCTAGACAACTGCTGCCATCAGGAGCGCTTCTAGCTTTGTTATTACTGTCTTGCAGTTTTAGGGACTGCACCCAGGATACTTCACAAAATGCTCTACCTCTGAGCTACATCTCAGCTCTAAGAGCATCTTAAACTTTTTCATCATGTCAGAGGATGGTGGCGCATGCCTTTAATCCCAGCACTTGGGAGGCAGAGTCAGACAGATCTCTGTGAGCTCGAGGCCAGCCTGGTCTACAGAGCTAGCTTCAGGACAGCTAGGGCTGGAAAGAGAAACCCTGTGAAAAACAACAACAAAAAACCTTTCCTCATGACATCTAAGCATCCAGAAGAGGATGGTAACTGGCTTCCCAGGGCTATGTCTTCAGAATTTCTTTCCATCTTTATTCTCCTTCTCCTCCACCCTTACTCTGCATAATTTTTTAATCTATAAGTATTTAGTATATATCTATGAAAGGTAATTTATAAACCTCACCATATCAATAACAGATGTTATGTAAGTTAGTAAATTTTGAGTAATAATTCTTTTGATTTTGGAGACTAACTCCCTCCTCCTCTCCGCCCCCTCCCCACTCTCTTGAAAAGACTTTTAAAGGCATTAGAAAAGGAAAAACATTAAACTATTATGTCCTTGTAGTGGCATTTCATTTGTATTTTAGTAAATAAAGCTTGCCTGAAGATCAAAGAGTAAAACAGCCCCACTGGTCATCCAGGCAGTGGTGACACACACCTTTAATCCCAGTAGCTACACTAGTTGCCATAGAAACCGGATGGTACATGCCTTTAATCCCAGCTCTAGAGAGGATTATAAAATGGGAGGAGACAGCTCTCAGACACAGCCTCCAAGAATCTCAGGCTGAAGTAGAGGTAAGAGCTAGTGACTGGCTGCTTTGTTTTTCGGGTCTTCTGGTTGAACCCCAATTTCTCTTGAGTTTTTATTAACGTGCATCATTTATCTTAGGGATAAGAGATGTTTCTGGAACTATAATACAAAAATGCTGAACAATTTTCAAAGATGAGTTGCTACTGCAAGGCGGTGGTGACGCACGCCTTTAATCCCAGCACTTGGGAGGCAGAGGCAGGCGGATCTCTGTGAGTTCGAGACCAACCTGGTCTACAAGAGCTAGTTCCAGGACAGGCTCCAAAACCACAGAGAAACCCTGTCTTGAAAAACCAACAACAACAAAAAGATGAGTTCTACTAATCAATGGCCTGTCCCCCTTCATTCATAAATGCTGCTTCTATATGACCCAGGAAGTCAGTGATGTGTCACTTTCTGCCTCTTGTGTCTTATACTACAGCTTAAGCACGTGTGTGAAGGACTGTCCTTGTTTGTGGCAGTGCCCTGCAGTCCTTTTGTCTTGATTTTAGCTCTGGGAAGTTCTGCCACCTCAGGCAGAGACAGAAAACTTGGCCAGGCTCATTGTGAAGATAACATGAGAAAAAGGGCATGTGAGGCCCATGGAGCCACATTGTGGTCCCATGACTTATGCTGTCTGTGGTTCAGTGTTGCTCCCATTGAGTTTGTTATAAATAACTTGGGTGACTGAACAGTGCATATGGATCAGTTTAAGTCTCTGTCAAGTCTCACTACTGATTAGAATGAACGCACAGTCATTATAGGACATAGTGAAAGCCACATTAATGTCACCTCTGATTTTTATTTTGCCCAGACAATAAATAGTAAGAGTTTCTCTCAGTGGCTTGAAGTTTGAGATCTGAAGAGAAATCATCAGGGTTGTAGAACTCAATGAAGGATGCACTTGGGAATGCTGAGTTTTCTTTCTATGCTATTCTGCCTTTGCTGGAAATAAGAAAGCAAAGGTTATGATTTTGCCTCAGTGTCGAGCCAGGCTAAGCTGACTCCAGGAGAGACCTCCTTCCTCTGTCATGGTCAAATGCTCTGGTTGTCCTCTTGTTCTTGATGTAACTTTTCTATGACCCTCGAGCTAATCGGGTTTTACTTTACAGTTCTCCTACTCACCTGTGATTGTTTGTATGTTCTTTTATTTTTTTTATTTTTTTTTTTATTTTTTTTTTTTTGGTTTTTTCGAGACAAGGTTTCTCTGTGGTTTTGGAGCCTGTCCTGGAACTAGCTCTGTAGACCAGGCTGGTCTCGAACTCACAGAGATCCGCCTGCCTCTGCCTCCCGAGTACTGGGATTACAGGCGTGCGCCTTTTTTCCGTTTATTTATTAAAGATTTCTGTCTCTTCCCCACCACCGCCTCCCATTTCCCTCCCCCTCCCCCAATCAAGTCCCCCTCCCTCATCAGCCCAAAGAGCTATCAGGGTTCCCTGCCCTGTGGGAAGTCCAAAGACCACCCACCTCCATCCAGGTCTAGTAAGGTGATCATCCAAACTGCCTAGGCTCCCACAAAGCCAGTACATGCAGTAGGATCAAATTTTTTTCATACAATGTATTTTGGTTATGTTTTTCTCCTACCCTCAATTTCTCCCAGATCCTCTCTACCTCCTTCCCCGCCAACTTCGTTTTTCCTCTCCCTCTCTTTCAAAACAAAACAAGATTTCCAATAAAACACCCATAAAAACAAAAATCAAAATCAAAATGAATAAGCAAAGACCAATGTTGCAAGAACCACGAAGGTATATATATATATATGGATCAATATATTAAGGGGAGAATAGACCCACCGAACCGGACCAGCCACATGCTGCTTCAGGCCACCTGCTGGGGGCTTTTCAACCCTAGAGAACAGGACCACCCTCCTTCCTTAGATGAGGTCGTGACCTCAGACAGGAAGCGAATTGGCTGAATGAATTCCCACACAGATCAATAAGGCCCCCCCCCCCCAAACCCAGACAATGTAGAATGGAACAGAATGTCCACAAAAATACAATGGTATTCAGTTTGTGTTGGCCAGATATCCCTGAGCATGAGGTCTACCCTGGGATGTGGTTGGTATACCCAGAGAGAGACTCCATTGAAAAAAAATATCTAATTTTCAGTTGCCAAAGGGTGTCAGTTACAAACAGCTTCTTGGTTGGGGGTAGCACCCCATGTCTCTTCCCCTTGTGCTGGAACCCTGTCTGGCTTGAACCTGTGCCTGTCTTCCGTGTGCCACTGCAGTCTCTGAGTTCATGTGTGCCTCAGACTGGTTTGAAAGATGCCGTTTTCTTGGCGTCACCCACCACCTCTGGCTCTTAACAACTCCTGCCCACTTTTCTGTGTAGGTTCCTGGTTCCCGAGGGGGGAAAGGTTTGATGAAAACATCCTGGCCACTGCCATGAGATGCCTCAGATCCCAGTTTGTATAAAACCAGTCATCGGTGTGACGTTAGAACAAAATTCTTGTTTTCTCTTTAGGGCCAAGAGAGTAAGATTTTCCTTGGTAGAAAAAAGGAATTTAGAATGCAAGAGATGGAAGGAAAGGGAGGGGGGGAGGTGTAAGGGGGCTAGAGAAAGAGGAGCAAGAGAGAAAAGGTTGTTTAAAGAAATACAGCATTTGTATGAGAGTGCCCTAGTACCCATCTCTCCAAACTCACACGAAGTGTTTCTTCCTGTGTATTAGAATAAAAAGACAAGGTCATCTGTGACATCTTCCAGTTGCCCCTTAGAACCCAGGAGAGAGAGAGCACGAGGTGGACAAAGACGGCACCACCGCTAGGATTTGTGAAGTCCTGTCTGACGCTGTGGGAGGTTTAGCTACTGTCTGACCGGACGGATGGGTGAAGCTGCTGGACTTGCAAGGGCATGCAGGAAGTTCTGTCTGATCTTGCCTCTCCTGAGTGTGTTCCCAATGTTTATTTTGTAGGTGGGAGAGATAAGCGTGGAGGTCCTGTCTTAACATTTCCAGCCCGCAGCAATCATGACAGAATACGGCAGGAGGATCTCAGGAGACTCATTTCCTATCTAGCCTGCATTCCTAGGTAAGTTCCAGGCAACTGTTTATTGTCTACTGTACCTGCAGTTCCCAGTGTGGCCTGCTGTCTAGAAAAGAACTGAAGAGCAGGTCTAACTCCAAGGAGATCAAACATAAAATTAAAGTCATCATTTTTTTTTTTTTGAGACAACCTGATTCCTTATGTTCCCATCCTCCTATCCTCCCCTAGCCCCCCACCCCCTCTCCATTTTTCCAGTTTACCCAGAAGATCCCAACCATTTCCCCTTCCCAGGGAATTCCTTGCATCACTCCTAGAAAACCTCTTTGTTACCTAGCCTCTCTAGAGCTACATCACCTTTATTTTTATTGCCATTTTCATAACTGCTATTGAATTATTCTAAACAGTCTAGAGCAGGAACCAGAGGCAGGCCTTTACTACTACAAGGCATTGAGTGTTGGTGGGTTTTGGATACTCATTTAGCTATGATTCTTAGATCTTATACAGCTGAGTTAGAAACCAGGTGGTCTTTTTTAGTGAGTCTAGTACCAAGGAAGGCCCCATTGCCTGGATCATCAGAAACTTGTTCTTTGTGACAGCCTGCACGTGTCTTCTTAGGCTAAGCCTCTGTGCACTACAGATTCTTTTGATGTGTAGTGTGAAGTTTGTGAGTCATTAACTCTTACCAGCTGATCTGCCGGCTCGGTTTAGAAACACTTTAAATCTGAGACCTTGGCAATGAGGGAGGGTTTCAGTGTGGCTGTTAGCCAACACCATGGGCAGGCATAGTTCTGTTTCCCGGAGAGTCTGAGTGAGGAGCAGTGAGTTAGGAGAAACTGGCCCGCTTCTTCCCCAAGGGAATGGCAAACTCAGTTTCTGCCCTGCCCTGGGGCTGTCTCACTCGTACAGCTGACAATGGGTGGAAGAAATTCATTCCTATACTAAAATCTTTATTTCGTTGTTCTAGCTAGTTTTTGAAAAATAGGGTATATTTAGATACAATCTAAGGGGGTGGTCATGTCTGAGACAGACAGCGGTATGTGTGGAAGACTTATGAAGAAGGGTAAATCCTTAGATATTTGCGTTCCTAAAGACACATGCTACAGGGGAGCAGGAATTGCATTTATGGTGGAGTGAGAAAGCATTTTCAAGGAGCCAAATTAGGGCGTGTAAAAGTAGTAGGACCTGGGATTGATGGTGACTTTAAGAGACCTATACTACAACAGAGGAGTCAAAATGATGGTTGGTTTTCTCAGCTTGGCTGGATTTTGAATTGCCTAGGAGACACATGTTTGGGTGTATTTGGGAGAAAATTTCCGAAGTTTAACTGAAGAAGCAAGACTCTCCCTGTACGTGGGAGGCACGATCCTGGGTACCTGGAGCAAACAAAGGGAACAGGAACCAGGAGAAGCCAGTGAGTAGCCACGCCCATCTCTCTGGCTCTTTCTGAATACAGTGTGTTCACTGCCAACACAGGTAGAGCCACTCTTCTCTGCACACCTTTTCTGGAGTTGATTCCTTCCGACTGAGAGTCAGAACAAATCCTTCCATGCATTGCTTTTCCAGGATTTGGTCACAATGATAAAAGTAGCCAATACAGAAGCTCGGGACTGCAGAGGGGCCTCTGCTGTGGCTGCCTGACTGTTGGCTTCCTAGACTGTTGAGGCCAGTTTGTAGGAGAAATGCCAGAGGGTCGCACAGCAGGTGGAAGAGCCCTAGAATTCCGGAAGCAGCACTCAATTGGACAATGGGTGAGGCTGCATGAGACCGGAATGCCAGATATAGAGACAATCATGAGGTTTGAGAATGGAATAAAGATTCTAGTATGAACTGGGGTAGAGAGGTCATTTGTGATACATTGTGGCAAAGAATCTGGCTTATGTTCTGCCTGCATCCTGAAAACTTGAAGCTGAGCTCAAAGGAAACAGTGCTAAGATATTTGTCAGAGGAAATGTCTGGGCTGTTTCTGAGTCTGCTCAGGTTTTTGGTGGGGAAGAAGAGCAGCAGGCAGTGAAAATGCGCAGCTAGCAGACATGTGTCGACACGTGTTGGGGTCAGGCAGGAACACGCATGGCACCTGGCAAAGAGACCAAGGAGAAAGAGAGCCCCACAGCACTCACCGTTCATCTCCACAGTGCAGCCAGCCACTTTTCTCCTGCTGCCGTAAGAGTGGATAAACAGCTCACCTGCTTTCAGTTGCTTTTGTTAGGTCTGAAAAAAGCAACTGCTACCATTGATATCAGTGCGGTAAACATTGTCATGAAGCCAAACAGCCTGACTTGAACTAATACTTCCATAGTGGAAGGAGGGAACTGATCAAACAGTTGTCTACTGGCTTCCATGTGTGCACACACTTACACATACAACTACATGTAACAAAGTTTAAGACAAAATTTTAAATTGAGGTGCTGAAATAAACACACCAAAACATGTGGTGTGTGACTGTCTTTCCCTCTTTAGATTGGTGCCACAGTAGGTAGGTGGTTAGATCAAGCTAAAGCAGGCCTTGTCCTTGCTGGTATGGCCTGCTGAGGATATTCTTCACGTTTTCTATTAAAATGTTCATTGCAATATAATCAGTATGTGTCTGCAGTGACCAAGTAACAGAGCCTGCAAGGGCGGAGCACATGCATAGCATGTGCAGGGTCATGGCTTCCATTATATTCATTGGTGACTCAAAACTAATTGAGCAATTGGAAAAGTAGAAGAAGCTAATAATTGGTTATCTTATTACAAAGTCTGCATTGATATAAGTGGAAAAGGTTAACTTTTCATTGATATTGTACAACCAGTTCATGTACATCATGGCTCATCAGGGTGATAAAGTCTTCAAACAATGTTTATATGTGTGTGTATGTGTTTGTGTGGGGGGGAGAAATTATGAGCATATATGTAGAACATAGACAGACCAGTGCAGCAAACATTTATGCACTTAAAACTGAGTTTCACCGTTTATCAGATTTTTCCAGTCTTGATTTTTCTCCATAATTTTCCCTGGAGTATTTTATCACATCCCAGTCATTGATCAGTTTCCCAGTTCATAAACACTTTAGTGTGCTCGGTGATGCGTCATCTACTGGAAGCTGTCACTTCATTTCTTCATCTTGACTTACTCTTGTAGTTAGAGTCCCAGTTGACAAGGAAAGGCATTTTGTTTGGCTTTGGTTAAAGAGTAAATTAACAGGTAACTGGTGTCTTTTGCCCGGTGATGATGGAGAAGGCCGTGTGGTGGCCCTATTGGAGAGAGGTACATGCAGCCCTAGTTCCCTCTCCTCAGAAGTCAAGCTCAGTGTCTCCCGGGAGCACTCCAGAACAGACGCCTCTTTCTTTATAGATAGGCAGTAGGATCAATAAATGTCATCAGCAAATTAATAGTGTGGCTATTTTCTTGGACATAGAGGTTTGCTTGTAATACACTTGGCGTGGTCATTTGTGAAAGGTTGTGAGCGGCACACACCCAGCTTTCCCTTTCTGTGTAGGTTCTGGGAGCCTTTGGGACCTCTGTCTGTTCCATTAATACTCTCCTGAGATGTGCAGGTAGCCCTCGGCTTAGCTCTTGGCCAGATAGTGTAGAACTCACGGCCATATGGAGAGAAGTGTGCTGGTGGAGGCCTAGACTGATGCCCTGGGACCACCTCTCTGTGACTGCTGTTGGCTTTCAGATATGTGAAGGTGATTACAGCCAGTATATCCTGGGGTCATTGTGAGTGCTGAGGAAGGTTGTCCGTGTGCACCTCCCACAGTGATTGATGTGTAGGAGCTGTCTGAGAAACAGTGCAAGAATTTTGCCCTTCCATACTCTCTTCTGTGTTTTCCCTTTGTCGTGGAGCCACTAGGTAAGCAAGATTGGCCACAAGTCCCAGCAGTGAACATAAGTGTGACTTGTGCTCCTGTGGTGTTTGGGTTACCACTTCTAGCCCCTTAAAAAACATCAACAGTTAGGGACTTGTCACGCAAGTGTGATGACTAGAGTTTGTATTGCCAGCATGCACAAGTGTCAGTCAGGTGTGCTGCGCTGCTTGTGATCCAGCCTTGGGAGGTGGAGCCAGGGATTCTCAGAGCAAGATGACTAGTCAGCCTAGCCATATCAGTGAGCTCTGGGTTCAATTGAGAAACTCTGCCTCGGTGAATAAGGATAGAAATGAGAGCCAGCATGATTCCTGTATTCACCTTGGCCCTCAAAGTGCATGCGAACATGTAGCACCCACATACATGCAAACATACATGTACAGACACAAATGTGGAAAAAGGGAAAAAGCCACAAATGTGGAAAAAGGGAAAAAATGGGTCCACAGAGTCTACTTTGCAGTATCCTTTCCAACCCCTGTCAGGTTATGCGCCCGTGGTGGGAATCTGCCCGGCATCCTGGGGTTCCTGCAGGTGAAAATGCCTTTTGCTATTGCGACTTTAACTTTTTTTTGTGCTCCCTAGTTCTACGGTGTTTTACTTTTTTTTTTTATCTACACATGAATATTTTATTTATAGTTTTTTTTCCATTTTTTTTATTGAGAAAAGGAGAAAAAAAAACAAGTTTCCACCTCCTCCCAGCCTCCTTTAGGCCGTTTTCTAGTAGCTAAACTGATAAACTCGCCTGACGCCCTGGCTCTAGTGGTGTGAAGACCGTGAATGTGCTGATTAGAGAACACTCAGGAGGCTTTCTTCATCTCAGAAGTCAGGGAAGTGGGTTTTCTTTTTAACAGATACACTTCAGAAGGGGCCTATGTTTTCTCCAAGATTTTTGTCTTATTGGTGACGTGAGTCTCTTAGGAAAACCTGCTAGATTAACTAGTTAAAGTCGCATCTTCCCAAGATCAGTTTTCATCTTCAGGAGGCAGGGCTAGGAGACCAAATTTCGTGTGTCCCTTTGGTATGGAACAGGTAGACTTGGGTGTGTGTGCAGGTCACTGCTCTCCCTGGGATACCTGGCTTTGAATGTGGAAAAACAAAACACCACAAAAGACCCTTTGTGTCCAGCTCCGTTCATGTTCTGTGATTGCCTTGGTGGGGAAGCTGGTGACTAGGGACAGTTTGATGGTGCAGGAAGCAAAAGAGTCACTCCTCCTGTAAGCCTTGCTAGCCAAGCATAGTACCTGCTGGTTTCTCTCCACTTTTTCCTGTTGGTAAGCCTTGGAGTTTAAAGGGTCCCCTTTAAGCCCCTTTCAAGTAGAGGGGCTTTACAGTTTATATGCATATATTGCCTAGGACCGTGCTAGGAGAAAGACAGGGTGCAAGGTAATATTAAAAATATCATGATTTAGTGAGGACTGTTAAAAGAAACATAGTCTGCCAAACAGCTCTTAGTAAAACAAACAAGATAGATTGCGGCAGTTTTCTGTGGACCTGGGGTGAGCTGCTTCAGCAGTGCATAAGCATTGTCTGAGATTTAGCAACCAAGCATGCTTCCTCCTGGGCCATGGCTGCCCTAACTCCATCTGGACCCCTGCACTTCCTGTACACAGAACCTTGGAGGATCACAAGCCCAGTTAGAACTTATAGAGACCCAGGATGCTTAGTGTCTGTGATCTGGGGACATAAGGCTTGATGATTGGGGCCAGGAAACGTTGGCAGCACTGTGGCCCTGGCCTTGTCCGGGATGGGGAACAGAGAGAGAGCAGCGGTGTGAGAGTTGGAGCCACTTTTCAGCCCCAATCAGTTGATACGTATACAGGGTGTGTATTCGCCACTTTCTTATTGCTGCAACCAGATGCCCGGCAGGAAAGGAGTTTTTAATTGATTGATTATCTATATTATGTGGTCTGTGTGGGGTGTGCAAGCCAGAGCAGGTGCCTACAGAGGCTGAAGGTGGTGGCTTACTGGAGCTGAAGTTTAGGGGTAGTAAGTTGCTGAATGTGGGTACTGGGAACTGAACCTGGGCCCACTGCATGAGCAGTAGGTGCTTGTAACCACTGAGCCATCTCTTCAGCCCCAGGGTTGATTTTTAACTCACGGCTTCAACTGGTGTCAGTCTGCCAGAGCAGAGTGTTTCACATCATGGGCGCAGGAAGGGGAGAGCAAGAGAGGACACGGGAAGGGAGCAGGGAAAGATACAGCAAGGATGTGTTTAGTAACCTACTTCTTGGGGTAATATCATCATGATGAACTCATCAAGGGGGAATCTATTCTTTAGGTCAGAATCCCATGATCTTTTCTGAAAAGACCATCAGATACTGCAGAAGGTATGCTCTACTGTCCGATCAGTTAAGTTGACAAGACTAGTCCGCACGGGGTATTAACGGGTTACTTGTAGCATTTCCAAGCATCATTAACATTTGGGTCATGCTGTAGTTTCTCTTCCCATCACTGATTAAACACCCTGAGCTAAAGCAACATGGGAAAGAAAGGGCTTTTATTTGGCTTATATTTCTGGGTCCTAATCTATCATTGGAAGTTAGGACAGGAACTGCAGGCAGGAACCAAGGAGGAGTGCTGTTGCTGGCTTGCTCTCCCGAGGAATGCTCATTTAGCTTCCTTCTACAGCTCAGCTCACCCTCCCACAGAGTGCTGGGCCTTCCACATCAATCAAGACAGTTCCTCACAGATGTGCCTATGGACTGGTCTGAGCCGGGAAATCCTCAATTGAGACTCTTCAGATGACTCTAGGCTGTGTCACACAGACAGCTAAAGCTAATTAGGACAGGTGATAAGCAAGATCTCTGGGCCATCTGTTTCCTCTCATGGGCTTTAACCACTGTGCTCTGTACCTGCAAACCAGGGCTCCTGAGTTTCACAGTAGACATTCCTGGGATATTTGTGTGGCACACCTTGTAGAATCACGCGAGCGTCCTGTTGGACTTTGCATTTGTGAAACTTTAAAAACTAGTTACTGTGATGGCGTGAGCCAGCACAGGGAAGAAAATGAAGGGCCTGGAGGCATTGGAGGGTGAAGGGCAGAGGGAGGAGAGGAGCCAAGCCTAGGCCTGAGAGAGTGAAGGCAGCTTTAGTTGACATTTTCTTTGCGTGGTAACAATACCTAGCAATGATAACCTTCTGGTCTTTCAGTTGAGAGTAGTCTTGGAAGACGGTTGCATAAGGCTGAAATCTTAAAGGTGAGGTATTCATGTTAGGAGCAGACCACCCTCACAGCTCACTGAGATCCCACCAGGTCTCAGGCATGTTTCCTAGACTTGTAGGCTAGCCGTTATGTGGTTATAGTCTGGTGTTGGCATCTACCCATTGTGGACCGTTAGAGTCTATCTTGTAATGATGGACTATAGTGGTGTCTTAGCTCTGGAGTCATTTGGAAGGCAGCACTGAATTTTTATAAATATCTTTGGTATTATAACATAGCAAGAACACATACTTTTCTTCCTCTTTAATGATTCTCTCTCTCTCTCTCTCTCTCTCTCTCTCTCTCTCTCTCTCTCTCGTTTTCCTGGTTTTGTTTTCAGCCTAGGCTGTCACAAAACTGCAGTATATATTTGAGGATGGCCTTGAACTTATCTTCCTATCTCCACCTCCGAGGTGTTGAGAGTACAGACATGGACCTCCCACATCTACTTTATGCAGTCTGCAATTGAACCCAAATGTTTGATCCTGTTAGAGCGGACATCTTGCCCTCGAGATACATCCCTAGCCCTCCACATGTATTTAATATTCATTACAGATGTACCTCATGCAGACTTTCCATTTTCTCCAGTGTTGCTATTTCATGAAATAGTAACTTTTCCCACTTTCTGAGATGGGTCTTGCTGTTGCCTCTTCCAGTCTCTCGCTTGGCTCCCATGCCCTCCTTCCTCAGCATCCTTGTGCTGGAGCTGCAGGCACTGGACACTGTCTGCTGCAGCTGACCCTTTTGTTTAACTGCCAAGAGCCCAGAGAAGAAGAGCATAGTGCTCCTAACACGGTCTTGGTTTTGCCAGGAGCCAGCACTGTTACCCACTACCACGCTCATGCCATCTATGTGACCAGATGTGAAGAGGAATGCAATCATAGTCCAGGCACAAACCTCAGTGTTTCTCACAGGGCTTGCCAAAATGGTATCAGGAACCCCCTAGTGGGACAGGGCTGGAGGAAAGAGACCACATCCAGACTCTGGAAAGTTCCCAGCATTGTCACCCATGCCAGTGGTTGTTGGCTTTGCTTGTGGTCTTGGGAATCCTGAAGTAGCTGCTGTCCCAACCTGAGCCTTGCATGCCACATTGAGTTTGTACCCCCTTAGTGCTCCCCAGGGGCCTTTGTCTGTGGTAGTTATTAAGCTAGTGTGTCTCACCAGTTAACAATACACCAAAGGCAAGTGAAATTAGTGGTTGCCATTTGACAGAATGCAACACCATAGCTATGAAGAATTAAAATCTTAAAGGCTTTGAAGGTGAACCCTGTTTGAATCTATCATTTTGTCTTGATTCCTTTATGGCCTCGTTCTGTTTGTTGACCCAGGGCGGGTGGGGGGGGGGGGCGTCAGGCATTGCTGAGCTGCCCAGGTAAAAGAGCATTGCACTCTGGTTCTTGAGGTCAAGCATGTGGGTACGTCACCAAGAAGCTTTCTCTCACATCCAAGCTGTAGAAGCTGCAGCTGATAGCGCTCTCTCTCTCTCTCTCTCTCTCTCTCTCTCTCTCTCTCTCTCTCTCTCTGTGTGTGTGTGTGTGTGTGTGTGTGTGTGCGTGTGTGTGTGTGTGTCTCTCTGAGTCCGTGACCATATGACTCCACAGGAGCATACCTGTTGGGGGTATATGCATGTTGTGTGTAGTAGATGCACTTGTGTGTGTGGGCATGGTCTTGGAAGGTCAGAGGAGGGTATCAGATATCCTACTCTGATGTTTGTGGCCTTACCCTGAAGTGTCTCTGAGCCTGGAGCTAGACTGGCAGCCAGCAAGCCCCAGGATCCTTCTGTCTCCATCCTGCACAGTACTGGGATTATAGGAATGCATGGCCACATGCTCCCTCCCCATCTATTTTGTTTGTGTGTTATAACTGTGCACTGCCTCCCCTGTCCCCTGCAGTAGCCATGAAGGCCAGAAGAGGGTCTTAGATTCCCTGGGACTGGAGTTAGAAACGACTGTGAACTACCAAGTGAGTGCTGGGAAAGGAGTGTGGGTCCCTTAGAACAGTCAGTGCTCTCCATCTTAAAACACCCCAGTTTTTTCTAATGTGGGTCCTGGGTATTTGAACTCTGGTTCTCATATCTGTGTAGCAAGTGCTCTTACCAGCCGAGCCATCGAACTCCCCACCCTCTTTCTCTCTCTGTAGTGAGGAGGTCTGCAAGCGAGGTTTCACAGTGATTGTGGACATGCGCGGCTCCAAGTGGGACTCCATCAAGCCACTACTGAAGATCTTGCAGGAGTCTTTCCCTTGCTGCATCCACATCGCTCTGATAATCAAGCCTGACAACTTCTGGCAGAAACAGAGGACAAATTTTGGCAGTTCTAAATTCGAATTTGAGGTAACATTCTCTGGGTAGCCAGAGCCTAAACTTAAAGACGTAGTTAATAAGCTGGTGTATCCTCGCAATGGTGGACTGATGAGGGTCTAAAAGCCATTTAATTGAGCAAGGCCTACATGTCTTATATACATATAATAAGTAGAATTTTACTGCATAAAGTAAAAGGCTTCGGGTTCAGATTTCCGCTCTCTGGGGTTGGGGTATGGAGCTGCTGTTCCTTGGAAGAAGTCTGTTCCTGGCACCTCACCTGAACAGCTCCCCCTGTCAGCCCAGGGCTGTGTGGCTGAAGCTGTGTGGTGGCTGCTTTATCCTGGAGCTGAGGAAATGGCAGAGGGATTGAGTTTGTCTCATCATTGATAGTGGGAAGAATTGCTGGCCACTTCACATGTTGAGTCTTTCTTTGTAAAAGTCCTAATCGTTCTAGGACTGTACAGTTCTGCCATCAGCTAGTGCTGGACGATGGCTGTCAGGTGGTTATAAAAAGTAAACCAAAGCCTGCTAATTTATTTTCCTTCCCACTGTGAGCCTCCACTCCTTAAGCCGCTGCTGTTCTGACAAGGCTTTTGATGTGGTCAGTTTAATATGATGATTATAGGAGGAAAGTATTGCAGGCAGCTTGAAGCTTGGCTCGGGTTCTGTTCTGTAATAGGACTGGAATAGCTTCTTGTAATGAATTATAACCGTTCCCGGTGGAACGAAGAGCGTGCTCTTTCTGCCATCCCTGTCTGTATATTGGGTTTCAATGTACAAGAATCATGTTTTAAGGTAAATAATATTACATAGTAACAATGTATCAGTTGCTGCACTTTTCAGTGTCTGCTTTGTGTGCACGACTTGAATTTAAAATGTCTTTCTATAGTGCTGATTTTTCTATCTGGAATTGGAATTTGGTTTTAATTTAAATTTGAAACTACTTTCAAGTGGTTTGAGTGAAATATATAGTACACTGTTATCCTTATTTATAATAAGTAGTCATTTTGGAAGTTAATTTCTTGGGTCTTAGATATTTGCTTAATGGAAAATTTAAAGTGTAATGTATTTTAATTACATATGTTTAAGTAATAAGTGGTAGTTTGCACTCGTAGAAGAGTTTACTAATCTCATTTACTAGCCTCTTACTCTGGGCTCCGGAAGGTGCCTGCCCATCATCTTCCTGACCTGGTTGTCTCTGCACGGTTGTCTCTGGCTGCCTTTGTGGAGGTTACTGATGGTCCAGCAGATGATAGGTCTAAGTCTCCTGGACCGCTGCAGGCTAAAGGCAGCTTGGGCTTGAGCCGCTCTTTCAGCACAGCTGCCTGTGCTGTTTCCTATGCCCCTCCCCCCCAGCATGGAGATGTCAGTTCTAGGTTTCTGTAGGTGGTCTGGCTAGAGGTGATGGGTGGCTTGGTCAGACCATCCATCTCCTCCTTTGCTTTTGCATCTTATTCAACCCAAACTCATGTTTTTCTTGAGGCATCAGATCAGTATCCGTCTGATGCATCAGGTGGGGTCGAGAGTCCTTGCTTAGACTGTAATAAACTCGGGTACCATTGGTGTTCGATTGGGATGTAGAGCAGGCTATATGCAGCATTCAGACTGCTCATGATTGTAGCAGGTTATCACAGCAAAGGAGGTATTCCCCTGCTCGGAGTGTAGTAGGCGATCACAGGGAAGGTGGTATTCCCCAACTGGGTCTTTCCCTATGAAATCACTTTCACCAGCTCTGTTGTGAAGTCTGAGATATTAGTGAGCTTGAGGTTTTGTTCCTCTCCTCCATTCTCCAGTGGAATCTAGTTTATTTGGGGCTTGTGAAATTCACAATTCTGTGCTGCTAGGCATTCCGACTGGTGGTACTACTTTAATGGAGTTTTTCATCATGCTGACGATGTGCCTCCCCTCCATGTTTTTTTCTGGGAAGGCAGAGCCAGACATAGCCTGGGTTTTCCGTGAGGAGGTGACCTTTAACTGAAAACCCATGTGTGACCACTGTAAGTTACAGGATGATGTGACCACGTAAAATTGGTTCAGCTTCTCATACGTAATTTTTTTTCCCTTAAGACAAATATGGTCTCTTTAGAAGGCCTTACCAAAGTAGTTGATCCTTCCCAGCTAACTCCCGAGTTCGATGGCTGCCTGGAATACAACCATGAAGAATGGATTGAAATCAGAGTAGCTTTCGAGGACTACATTAGCAATGCAGCCCATATGCTGTCCCGGCTAGAGGAACTTCAGGATATTCTCGCAAAGAAGGAGTTGCCTCAGGACCTAGAGGGGGCTCGGAACATGATTGAGGAACACTCCCAGCTGAAGAAGAAGGTTATTAAGGCCCCCATAGAGGACCTGGATTTAGAAGGACAGAAGCTGCTCCAGCGGATTCAGAGCAGCGAGAGTTTTCCAAAAAAGAACTCGGGCTCAGGCAATGCGGACCTGCAGAACCTTTTGCCCAAGGTGTCCACCATGCTGGACCGTCTACACTCCACCCGGCAGCATCTGCATCAGATGTGGCACTTGCGGAAACTGAAGCTGGACCAGTGCTTCCAGCTGCGGCTGTTTGAACAGGATGCTGAGAAGGTAAAAGCCGGGAGGGGATGCCAGCCTGACAGAGGGAAAGCCGCTGGGTCACTGGGCCTCAGGGCAAAGACCTATAAGATAATGTGAGGAAACAGAGAAGGGAGGAAGTTAATAGGTCTGTAGTTCCAGTGTTCATTCTGCAGCAAGGACCATTCGGAGGCCATCCTTAAACCTGGCCACCAGCCTTATTCACAGAGCCATTATAGAAAGTCCGAGCTAAAACTACCAGTGGTTGATCAAGAGTATCTGAAAGGCAAGCAAGTACACACTGCATGATTGTATTCTTAAAAGCAGTGATTACGTATAGATTTTCAGATAGCTGTCCTTCTTCCAACAAAGCCAGCAAACCTATTCAGACCTATACTGTGTCCTTTGTAGCAGAAGGTGAGTGATGCCGCTGAGAACAGGGTTCTAGGTGATGCAGGCAGTAACGGTCGATGTTCTCATGTCTCGTTCTTGTGTACTAGAGACACCCACTGGTCACAGTGAATGCTTGTTCATTACCAGGTCATGTGTGCTTTGCAATGTGAAAGAAAAGGACACTTGCAAACAGGAATGGTTTGCAAGCCGTGGACGTAGGTGAAGTAACCCTTAACCTTGTGGTTTTGTTTTCCATGGGCTGGTAAACATATTTTTTAAAGTAAAAGAAAAACCCCACTAGGAAATTCTGGTACAGTATGCTGAAAGGGATTTTAGACAGTTGACAGCCAGTATTACTGGCTTACGTGAGACCGAGTCTGAAAACTCTCAAATTTGTTGAAACGTTTGGTAATTTCGTTGTTTGCATTTGCTCAGGTTTCTGTGTCTTGCATGGAGAGTACTGTTTCCGCTGTTAGTACTCTCTGCTTAGATCCTAGCACAAAGTCCTGGGGCCAGCCTTGTGTCTTCAAAGGCAAAGCAGTAGGAAGCATGGGTCACTTTCTAGACCAAGGGGTCTGGGCACAGAAGACAGGAGCTTCTGTTAGGTTGAGGGAGCCGGCTGAGTTCCGTCCCAGAGACAACACTTTAGGATCTGCTGCTTTAGGTGCTCTCGCTGGTTCTGGAGGCATAAACTCCTGGAAGCTCTGAGGCAAGCCTCCCCCACCCCCACCCTCCCAGCCCTTTCTTTTCTGCAGTGATTCTGAGTTGTCTTTTTCTTCCGGTAGATGTTTGACTGGATCACACACAATAAAGGCCTGTTTCTAAACAGCTACACGGAGATTGGGACCAGCCACCCGCATGCAATGGAGCTTCAGACGCAGCACAATCATTTTGCTATGAACTGTATGGTAAGCTGTTGTCAGAACCTGTGACCTTGGACAATCTGCTTGACCTCTTTGACCCTCAGTTGCTAATCTATGAAGTGGGTACATAGTCTTTCTTCGATATATTGTGTTATTTACTATGTATAAAACACTTTAGTGTGGCTTTCAATATGTAGTTAGTGCTCAAGAAACCATAATTAACACCTTCGATGTTATCTAATTAAAGTAGGTAAGGAACTCCTGAAGGTAGGAGGGATGTCTCTTTTCTCCCTCCCTCCTTCCCTCCTTCCCACCTCACTTCCTTTCTTTAGATGTAAGCATTTTTTTTCTTTTCTGCAGTATGTTTGTGTTGCCTTTCTCAATTAAGCTTCAGTTAGGATGTGATCACTTTGTACTGTGCTGGTGACAGCAGTTCGGGAGCTTCCTTGAGCTTTCATTGCCCCTCATTCTGACCCCTCCTCCAGTGATCAGCCATCATGCATGCCAGACGAGGCCTACTAGCTTCCAGTCCTTACTACTACTGTCAGAGTTTTGAGGAACCTTAAAGAATAAAGGACTACTTACAAGTACGTAGGTAGGCTGTCTCTAAAGAAACCCTCTGAGGGAATACCAGGAATAACGCTCATTCTACCATACCATATAAACTTCAGGATCAAGTCAAGGCATAGGTACTTGTAGTTGGGATGGCTCAGGACCACATGGCAGGGGCTCTGTAGGGCTGTGTGGCCACCAGGCTCCTGGTTGTACTGAAAATGGAGTCGTGGGGAATGGGAAGCACAAAGGCTGGTGTAGTCAGCTCAGGAAGTGAAACTGACGAAGGACTGTAACTGGGTCTGCGGATGATCTCCATCCATGCTTCCCAGGAGGACCGTTTTTAGGGGACTGCTCTTCTCTTATTCTGAAGTTCTAACTGAGCGCCTGGCGTGCACTCTCCTGACACTGTGTGCAGTAGCCTTTTCTCCTAAGGATCAGAGAAAGCAGCACTAGCAAATCCAGCCACTTTAAGGGGTGTTAAGGGGCAGAAGGAGGAACATATATGGAAATGGAAGGTGTTGCACCTGCATCTCTCCCATGGTGACAGAGTACCCGAGACCCACGACCTAGAGCAGAAGAAGATACGGGCTCCGTTTCTCCATGGTGACAGAGTACCCGAGACCCATGGCCTAGAGCAGAGGAGATACAGGCCTCAATTTCAGAGCTTTCAGCCCATACTTGCTTGGCTGTTATTTCTGACACTGACAATTCTAAGACAGGAAGTGTGTGAGGATCAGCATTGTCTCATGGGAGCCAGGAAGCAAACAAAGGGAAGGGAGCCAGGGTCCCAGCAGAGCCTTCAGAGGCATACCTGCTCCCTGTCGCTAGACCCATCTCCTAGGAGTGCCATCAGCTGAGACAAAGCTTAGCACATGCTCAACATATGAGTCTTCGGGAGACATCCCAAGTCCCTAGCACATTGATTTTAATTTAAAGGAAGCTGGTTAAAGCATTAATGAACCCACACAAGCCAGGAAGTATATGCTCACCTGCCATACTGAAGTGAAGTGCCTTCTGCCTCTGCTCTTCTGCCTCTGCTGCTACTTTTGACTGCAAGGTCTGAGTCTCTAGGAAAGGAATATGGGATGGATTTGCTTGGCCTGTCCATCCCATATAAAAGCAGCTCCACCAGGTTCCAGTCAGGTGATAGTAGAAAGGATCAACAAAAGTGTGCAAGGAAAGACCAAAGGAGAGAATTGTGTAGGTTAGGGCTAGGACTCGGGACCTATAGCAGGGAAGAAGAGCTGGCCGCGTGGGCTCACGGGGGTGGGAAGGCAGAGAAGGATGCAACAGAAGGGATTGGGCAGACTGCCGAAGAGTAAGCAGCAGGATCCAGGAACAGGGCAATGTCATAAAAGTAAAAACACGTGGATGACCTGGGATTTGTTGACTGTGGGCCTCCACTCCACGTTTCCCCATCCTTGATTGAAACAGGAAATTGAAAGAGGAGTGGAAGCGGGCAGATACGCGCTGTGAAGTCTTGCTTTGCAAAAAGGAAAAAGCAAGTTTGTTTTGTTTTTAAAATTCTGTATACTCATGTTTTCTGTCAGCTGATAGACTTGGGTGGGATTTCAGCAGAGCAGAAGAACCTTCCTTCCTCAGTGCAGCATGGTTCCTGCTGTGCCTGACTTCACACTCCAGGGAGGAAGTGGAGCCCTTTGAGGAGGGTGTCTGTTGGCACAAACCATGGCTCAGGTTTATCCAGAAAGGAGAGCTTGTCTTCACACAGACAGCCTTTGGTTGCTGAGTACATCTTTTTCAATTCTTGGCTCTAGTCGGGTTCCTTCAGGTCTTTGTGATCATTTGTCAGCGACCCTGCCCTCTGGATCCTGGGCAGGGTTAGAAGCCAAGAAATGAGCAATAATGGTATATTTGTGTGTACCCCTTGTGCGTTTGATTGTTCTGTGGCTAACAGTTATGCCTTTCGGTGAGTTGATTGATAATTTTACAGCTTTAAAAACAGAATTTGGAATCCAACTCAGGGTTTATGGAAATCCAGAGAGTAAGGCAATTGACGTAGGATGTCAGGTGATTGTGCTTCAGAACTAGGGAACTGTTAACTGACTGTCCACAAAAGCTCCCTGGCTTTCTTAGGAAGGAGTCTCCTATCTGCATCCTTCAGTGAACCTCTCCCTCTGCCTCCTCTGCAGAACGTGTATGTAAATATAAACCGCATAATGTCTGTGGCCAACCGCTTGGTGGAGTCGGGCCACTATGCCTCTCAGCAGATTAAGCAGATTGCGAATCAGTTGGAGCAGGAGTGGAAGGCATTTGCGGCAGCCTTGGACGAGCGCAGCACCTTGTTGGACATGTCCTCCATCTTTCACCAGAAGGCTGAAAAGGTCAGTGTCTATAACCCCCAGCCCACAAAGCAAGAGCCAGAGCATGCCTCCCTCTAGTCTTCTTGTGTAACTGAGTCTTGGTGGTCTTCAGACAAGATTTGCTGTGAGCGCTGCCATTCTCAGCCTTGAGCTGCAATCCTTGCTGGCTTGTTTGGTGCCCCGCAAATTTAGGCACTTGCGCTTTGAACTCTACATTTGTTTTGTTTGCTCACGATTCATTTTGCATATGAGGTAGGGGGTCTTTGTGTATAGTTCAGGCTGGCCTGGGGCTTGCCTGTGTCACATAGCTTCACACTGGCCTGACCCCCCACTCCCATACCTCCTGTGCTGGAATTGCAGGTGTGTCCGCAGTGCCCGACTTCGCCTTTGTTTTTCAGGGTTTTGTTGTTGCTGTTGTTGTTTCCCCTTTCCTTTGTAAAATAACAAAACAAAACCCCACAAATTTGCTTGGGAGGATTGTTTCAGAGAATGAAAACAGCCACCTGTCTCTGCCCTGTGTGTGTCTTACCTGAAATACGTGGGAAATTGGTCAGGGGTCGGCATTCGGCTAAAGAGTGTATGGTTGAACATTCTTACTTGTAAAATCCAAAATGCTCTGAAATACTTGTTTGAGAAGGCGGTTTTGTAAAGCTCTGACGTTTCAGATTCCAGGTTTTCTCACTAGCGGTGAGAAATAGCAAGCGGCAGCTGCTGTTCTTTCTCCCCATCTTCTCTCTACTCCTTCGCCGCCTCCTCCCCATCCTCATCACTCCTTCTATTCTCTGTATTATCTGCATGGGAATACTGCAAGCTGAAGACTGCCTCTAACTAGCTTGTGCGAGGGTGCTCTGGAGGTGCTGTGCATCTCTGCAGCGGGCTGGGCCTTCTACAATGACTCTAAGAGGTACACCTGGCTTCACACTTTCTCAATTGGCAGTGTCTCTTCTTGGCAGAGGTGGCAGCGGGTGTTCTTGCCTTTCTTTGCCAGGAGGCCCTCCACACCAACACCCTTCCCATTCACTTCTTTGTCCAGGATTGGCAGGCTTACTGGTGCCCCACTGCAAAGATGGGAAAGGATAGGTCCACCCTTTTGGCCTTCTGCAGCTATAGGAAAGCCTTGCCAGCAAGGGCTGTGTGGGAATGGCTTTTGGGCAGGCAGTTTGCACGTCTTGACTATGTGTTGTTAGATCCTGACCCCACCTTGGTTTCATGGGCTGAGGAGCTGTTTGACACTCTTGTTAAAGAGAAAGTTTACGGATCCCACCACCTCAGCTCGGGTACGCCTGTCTGAAAAGACCCTGGGGAAGGAAGGCAGCAGAAAGTGAGAGATGGCTTGTGACTGACATAATTGCAGGGAGGATGCTATCGACGAAACACCTTTGCACGGGTCCCTGACATACAGTGCAGGGAGCCTTCACTGTGAAGACTGCCAGATGGTGGGTGGTGACTTATTTCAAAGGAAGAAGGCCAGTGCAGCTTTCTCTCTTCTGAAGGGAGACGACTGCGTTTGTAAGGATTGGCGTGCTGGTTCTGAGAAGGGCAAAGTTTCTTTTTGTCTCAAAGCAGTTGTCAATAAAACTAAGCAGAGGTCCCAGCTTGCCCAGGATTTGAGCAAGGCAGTCTTGTGTTGCACAAGATAGTAATTAGCAATGATCTCAACACTAGAAACCTTTAAAGTATGAAGCAAGGAAAGAAACTAGTGGAATATAAACAGGAAAAAAACTTAATGGCATCACATGAAAGCGATGAGTGAGGCCGTCAGTTTGCACTGTTGGATGCCTTACTAACTGCGCACTTAACCATTTCTATGACCAAGGACAAACAAACCCACACAAGGAGCGTGGGTTAAAGTAGCAATCTTCCATGACCCCATAACTACCTCCACTCCACAGGTACAGAGCAGATGCACTTGAACATCTGACATTGTTGCTAGAGAAAGACAGCTGTGTATTTTACCTCTGTCATCTCTAACAGCTGTGCTACGATGGTAGCAGCCCACTAAGCCAAGATTTGCTGAGTTGTTGGTGGGGTTGGGAGGCTCCAGAAATGTACGTGGAGATGATAGAAAACGCTAGGAGCTGTACCAGGCTTTCTCACTTAGGCTACCCACCAGCTCCCACATCATGACATGGAGAGGTATTATTAGTTTTGAATGCAAAGCTTTGGCTTATGCTCATTTCTAGCTAGCTCTTTTAATGTAAATTAGCTTGTTTCTCTTTATCCACCTCTTGCCTTGGGACTTTTTACCTTTTCTTACTTTCTTGCTGTCTCTAGGTCTAGCTGGCTGTCAGCTGCCTGGCTTCTTGCCCCAGGCGTGTCTCTTGTTCTCACCTCTTCCTCTCAACTTCTTTCTCCTTTTAACCCTAGATTTCTCCTCCTGTTTATTCTCTCTCCCCAGCAGCCTCATCTATCCCTCTTCTGCCTAGCTATTGACTGTTAGGCTTTTTATTCAATCAATCAGGTGCTGTAGGCAGGCAAGGTGAAACAAATGCAACACAAACAAGTGTAATACATCCTGACACCATTAAATAAATCCAGCATAAACAATGTGACACGTGTTTGCACAGTTGAAATACTATCCCATGACAAGGAGCAGGACATCTGGCTTGCAGTCGTGGGAGACCGTCTGTAGTCCGTATGGAGGGATTCAGACCTGTGAGTAAACCCAGAACACCAGTTGCTGTTCTCATTTGCTTAGAAATAATCTAGAACAGTGCGTGTCGTGGGAACATCTCCTCATCCATGTTCCACTACTAAACATTTCAGATGTGCGGCAAAGTTGAAGGAGCCCAAGGTATTTGGGTGAAATGAACAACTGTAATTTATAGATTTGAAGGAGACTATGCTGGAAGACCATGCTACTGAGAAACTCATGGAGTCCTGATTGAGCTTCACAGTGCTCCAGGTCTCTGCACTTTAGAGAAGAGGCAGGGCTGAGCTTAGGAGGGACTGGTAAAGAATGGGCACTGCGTGTGTTCTGACCTTGGTGAGTCCTGTGCGCAAACACCCAGTGCTGGAGGAGCAGTAGGGGACCTTTGCCAGTGTTTCCTTTCCCCCTCACCGAAGAGAAGAACCGCCCAAGGAACTCTTATAACATGGGGAAACTACACCAAGTTAGGTGGGCAGGAGAGGAGTAGGTGGGCTCCGCCTGCTCTTTGCCTTAAGCTACAGCACATCTAGAGAGGAACAGAAAAGTGGACTCCATGCCTTAGACTTTCATCTTAACCACCTCTTTGAATCTTACCCAGAATTTTCATTGAGGAACTTAGATGTGATTAGGGGACACAGTGCTCATACATGTGACCCAGGAACTGCCCTGCTGATGAAAGAAGGCTTCTCTGAGGGTGCGTGCCACAAGGAGCTGCTTGGCGTCCCAGCTCTGGCTCCATGAGCTCTTGTGTTGGTGTCTGCCAGTGCCTTTATAAGTCAGATGCACAGTTTGCAAAGATGTCCCCACCGTTCTCTCATCTCCTTGTCTCTGCTGATGGTCAGGAGTCAGAGGGTCAATTTGTAGTAGACAGGAAGACGGGCCTCCAGTATTACGACTTTATGGTAGGTTCTGTCTAGGGACCTGCCTTTACTTAGCTTGGGTCATGTGACATGTTCTCTGGGCAGTCCCTTTGTGTCAGGAAGATTTCATAGCAAGTAGTTTTGTAATTATATTTTTAAGCAACAAATTAAAATGACTTGATTTTTACTGTCTTGTCAAATCCCCAAGTTTTAGAGCTTTTTGTTCCATGTGCTAGCCTGTCATCACTTGTGGCTGCTGAAGCCACTTATGGTTAAATAAAATTAGTAATAGAATCGTAATAAAAAATAAACATGAATTAAAGGAGAATTAAATATTTCACTCTGTCCGTAGGTCACGTGCACATGTGGCCAGCAACTGTGTGGTTAGACCACAGGCAGATGTTTCCATTGCCGCTGCACTGAGTGCTGAGCCAGCTTATGTGGAGTGAGCCTTGTTTCAACTGTAACTAATGGCTTTCTGTGCTCTAACAGTCAAAAATGAATTAGCTACCCATGGTTTTGTCGTCCTTGGATATTTGCACAGCTCTTAACAAAATGAAATAACGCTAATGATCATTTTGTCTCTTAGCCTTGTGGAATAAATGGAGCCAGAGGTGTAACTGTCCAGACAGCTTGTTGAGCAGGGTTTGCACATGTTCCTAAGCCTAGACCTTGCGTGGAGGTCTGTGACTTGAACCAGTCCTCATCAGAATAGCTCTTCCGCCCTTACAGTAATATTCACATAAAACTACACTTTTCATTAACATATAAAAAGGAAACGTTTATTATTAAAATGATGTGTGTTTTTATTAGGCTGGGGAGATGGCTCAGTGGTTAAAGCACTCACCACCTAACAATGAGGACTTGAGTTCAATCCCCAGCATTTATATGAAGCTGGATGCATTGGTGCATATCTGTAATCTCACAACTCTGATGAGACAAGAGATGGGGATCCTCAGCAGCCTGCAGGCTAGCCAGCCTAACGGATGCAAGTTTGAGCAACAGGAGCCCCAGAAAGCAAGTACCACAACAAGGAGCCCACACTGTCACACTTGGGCCCCATACCTGAATACAAACACACACACACCCCTGAACACACACACACACACACACACACACCCCTCTGAATGAACACATACACCTGAACACATACACAACACAGACACACACACCTGAATACATACACTCCTCAACACACACAAATGCACACATACCAATGTATAAAACAAAGAATGATTTCTACATGATTGTCCTCTTGTGGAATATACATTTGGGTTATTTGGGCATGTGTCTGAGTTAAATAATGAAAAAAGAATAGACTGTCACTTCAGTATCACTTTGGAAGTAAACAAAAGAATATGGAACAGTCCTGTACTAACTTTATTTTTTAAGTAAACCTTCTTTGCGAATGCCTTTCTTCAGGGTCTCACCTTAATTCTTGGCTTGCGATAATAACAGTATTCTCATGGGATGGGAAGGATTTAGGGTAAAAGCTGTTTGGAAACAAAGTATATTAAGAAGTAGGCTGGTGGCATGCAGAGTGATCACTGGCATGTTTGGTTCATGCCAAGCTTGCTAAACTGTTTTCCCCAGGTTTCTGTATTGGAGCCTCTGAGCTAGATTCATGGTATGTGTCTGGAAGCACTCACATGCCCCGTGACTCCCATGGCCAGAGGAGAAATGAAAAGTAGACTATTATTACAGAATTCAGTTATTATCTAGAAATGAAAACAAAGTGAGATGAGACACAGGGAGAAACTCCGAGGTTTGTGCTCAAGTGTGTTGGTCTCCTTTTCAACCACTTGGTTTTTCCAGGGAGGAACAATTGCTTCTGAGTAATAATCAGATCATTCAATCTAGGACGTTTTCAATCTCTGTCTCGTCCACCACCTGTGCTAGGCAGAGGCCTCAGGAGGTGGGGGAGGGGAGATTGAGGGAGGGGTCTGGTTAGGAAATAAATTGCCAGGAGGACCTTAACCCTGAGGTACATGCTTAGAGTAAATTAGTCTGCTAAGTAATTATTCAAGGTCTCATTTTGAAACTGTGTCAGTCATTTCTCCCTCACCCATTCGACTCAGTTTTGCAAAGTTATCCGACTTACATTCCTTTTTATCTTCTGTTCAACAGTTTTTTAAAAAGACATTTTTGGCTGGCTCAAGCAAGATGAATCTCAGCAGCTACTGTTAAGAGCATTAGCTGCTCTTCCAGAAGACCAGGGTTCAATTCCTAGCACCCACATGCAGCTCATAACTATAACTCTAGTTCCACGGGAATCTAGCACCCTTACACAGACATATACAGACAAAACACCAAAGCACATAATAAATAAATTTTGAAGGAAAAGAAGACATCTTAAAATCAAGTTTTCTTCAGTGTTAGAAGCGCTCTGCCTTTCCCTGTGCTGGGGGTCCTGGTCTGGCCTACTCACTCCTCTTTCCCTGTTCTTGAGGATCCTGGCCTGGCCTGCTTGCTCCTGTCCACTGTGCTGGGGGTCCAGCCTGGCCTGTGCCTGAGGTACACAGAAACTGAAACATGGCATCAGGTTTTACATAAAAAAAGAACTTTTTTTTTTGATCATTTTTTTTTACTGAGAAAAGGAGAAAAAACCAAGTTTCCGCCTCCTCCCAGCCTCCCACTTCCCTCCCCCCTCCTCCCACCCTTCTCCCCCTCCTCCCACCCTTCTCCCCCTCCTCCCACCCTTCTCCCTCTCCCCTACTCCTCTCCCCCTCTCCCTACTCCTCTCCCCCTCCCCCTACTCCTCTCCCCCTCCCTCTCCAGTCCAAAGAGCAGTCAGCGTTCCCTGCCCTGTGGTAAGTCCTAGGTTTTCCCCCCTCCGTCCATATCTAGGAAGGTGAACATCCAAACTGGCTAGGCTCCCACAAAGCCAGCACATTAAGTAGGATCAAAACCCCGTGCCATTGTCCTTGGCTTCTCATCAGCCCTCATTGTCCGCCATGTTCAGAGAGTCCGGTTTTATCCCATGCTTTTTCAGTCACAGTCCAGCTGGCCTTGGTGAGCTCCCAATAGATCAGCTCCACTGTCTCATGACTTCTTTGCTCATGTTCTCCCTCCTTCTGCTCCTCATTGGGACCTTGGGAGCTCAGTCCAGTGCTCCAGTGTGGGTCTCTGTCTCTATCTCCATCCATCACCAGATGAAGGTTCTATGGTGATATGCAAGATATTCGTCAGTATTGCTATGACTTTTCGAATTTTGCATGCAAATGGATGGAAATAGAAAACACTATACTGAGTGAGGTAACCCAGACCCAAAAAGATGAACATGGGATGTACTCACTCATAATTGGTTTCTAGCCATAAATAAGGGTCACGGAGTCTACAACTGGTGAACCTAAAGAAGCTAAATAAGAAGGTGTATCCAAGGAAAAACATATAGTTATCCTCTTGGCTATGGGAAGTAGACAAAATTGCCGGGGAGAAAATTGGGATCTTGGGGGTGGGGTGGGATGGGGGTAAGGGGAGATGGGGAGAGAAAAGGGAGAAGGGGAGGATGGGGGGAACTTGGGGAAAAAGGAGGATTGGGATAAAGGAAGGTTGGATAGGGGAGCACGGAAACACAATTCTTAGTTAAGGGAGCCACCTTAGGGTTGGCAAGAGACTTGAACCTAGAGTGGCTCCCAGGAGCCCAAGGCGATGTGTCCCCAGTTAGTTCCTTGGGCAGCTGAGGATAGGGAACCTGAAATGACCCTATCCTATAAAAAAAGAACTTTTAAAAATTAGGTCATCAAGCCAGCAGGCTGCTGGGAGCCTTCTACAGAAGAGGGGCCAGGAAGAGCTGGTGATTGGATGGGAGTTTTTAGGTTCTTTGCCAGGTGTAGTACTTCTTCGCCATACTTCACGTACAGGGATCTTGTTTCTTCCCTGAAGGGGTTATGTCTCGTGAGGAGGAATTTGACCCACTGCCATGAGAAGGTCGTAGCTCAAGTTGAGCTGGCTTCCTCTGCATGTCCATTCTTGAGCCATTTCCAAACTATCTTTGAATCGATCTTGGAAGTTTTTCTTGGAAAACAGCTTAAGTATTTTGTTATTTTAGGAATCTATGCTGGGTACATCGAGTCCTGTTCTGATTTTAGTTGCTTCAAAAATTGGAGGTGAATGCACAGAGAATTGATGCAGTGGCCTCTGACACTGCTCCCCATTAAATTGTGAACTAGTGCAGCATCTAATTAATGCATGTTCCGTAAAAAGCATCTTACTTCTTCTTAGTACATAGTAAGTCTGTGTTGGGGTGCTTGGCAGTGGCTATTGTCTATGAGCTAATTAATTGCTGACTTGGACCTGATGACTTACTAATAAAGGTGGTCAAATTCTTATTTGAAAAGGGTTTACAATGACTTATTAATTGGTACTAAGTGCACGAACGGAGGAAGAGAAAGTGAAGCAGCACTGGAGATTACTCAGCAGCATCCGACCTGCCCTGATTGACATTTATAGAACAAGCTACCCAAGAAACACTTAGAATGTGCCGGAGTAGTATGCGTGGGAGGAGAGGTCTGGAGTAATCTCATTATGACTCCTATTGCCTTGAGAGTGCTAGAAGACTCCATAGAAGTGTTGATGGAAATCATCAGTGGAACTCACGGTGGTGGAGGGATGCTTGAAGCCACCAGAAACCACAGGTTGTCTGGTGACACTGCCATGTCTTCAGACTCGGAGGTTTGCATGTACAGAGGTTTTCATGAACAGTAGCTACATGGGTGACTTGTCTGTCTGAAGCTCCTGTATACTGTGAGTGACGTGAATGTAGACAGAAGTTACTGTCCCTCCTGGTCCCACAGCCGTTCAGTCCCAAAGAAACACACAGAGGCTTATATTAATTATAAATTGCTTGGCCTATTATCTCAGGCTTACTATTAACTAGCTTTTACAACTTAAATTAACCCATAATTCTTTTTTATGTTTAGCCACATGTTTTTTTATCTTTTCTCAGAGAGGCATTCTCATCTTGCTTCCTCTGTGTCTGACTGGTGACTGTGTGTCTGCGTTTTTCTTCATCCCAGAATTCTCCTAGTCTGGTTGCCCTGCCTATACTTCCTGCCTGACTACTGGTCAGTCAGTGTTTTATTAAACCAATATGAGTGATAAATCTTCACAGTGTACAAGAGCATTATTCCACAGCACATGAAGGTTGTTCTCCTTGTACTTGAGAATTATACACTGCCTTTCCTGTCCCAGCCGCCCACCCTCTGCCTTCCCTGCTGAGCATAGACTGTGAGGGACTGGCCTCAGAGAGGTTAAACCCATCAGCTATTGCCATCTATTTGGCTCTTTAATTGGGCTTTCTGTGCTTTCTTCTTCACTCCACTGTAAAGGATTCTGATAGCATCTCCCCAGGAGATTTGCTAGTGATTTATCACTATTGATGGGGGGGGGGGGAGTGAGGTAGTATTTGGAACCTGGGTCAACATTCCAAGCTGAGCATCCTAGACTGCCCTACAAGTTTCCACCTCCTCAAGTTTCTCCTGAAAGCCCGGAGATTAGGCAGCCTAGACCTTCCCGGCCTGAGCTGAATAGTTTGAGAGACTTGGTTTTCCTGTAAGCATGCAAGAGACAAAGTAGTTGCAGACAACAACCCAACAACCCCCCCCCCCCCCAGTGAAGCCCACCCTACTGCTCAGCCCTCCTGGGCAGAGAGGGAAGTAGGGAAGAGTGGGCTTTTGATGTTCCCCATTGCTGGGGTTCAAGTCAGGAAGCAGAATTTCAGTGTGGACTGGAAAAGCAAAAGGACAGACAAGGCAAGACAATGCTATTCTGGCTCCATGAGCAGCTGGCACCAGCGATTCCGTTAACTGCAGCTGCCTGCACCAGCAGCCCAGTGATATTCAACCACATTATTATTTGCTTCCATTCTCCCTCAGCTACAACTCTTACCAAGATCGTATTGGAAGTGTCCCCCTTTCAACCTAAGTGATTAGTGATCAATAGAAATAATCTTTTCTTTTTCTTTTTTTTAAACCTCCAAGTACATGAGCAATGTGGATTCATGGTGTAAGGCCTGTGGTGAGGTAGACCTTCCCTCCGAGCTGCAGGACCTGGAAGACGCCATTCATCATCATCAGGGGATCTACGAGCACATCACCCTCGCTTATTCTGAGGTAAGGGTGTGTTTTACCTCGAGTGCAGGGCATCGGTGGGTTTAAAGGCTAGCTCTAAAGCTGTAAATGGATGTCTTGGGCAGCTCAGGAAAAACTGTATCCTACTTAAACTATAGTTTATTCACCCAGCGTTTGGATTTCTGGTAGGTACGGGGTGAAGGTGGGGAGTAAAGTTTGTGGTAGCCAGAAAGCGGTCTTTACATGGATTGAGGCTTTTGGAAATGGGGTGCCTATATTTTATCTTTTTAATAGTAAATAGCTTCTACCATATTTGGGAAATCTGCACTTGCATGCTATATAGTCTAGGCAAATTCAGTTTAATCTTTGTGACTGAATCTCATTAGATAGGAAGGGATGCCTGCTTCAGTTGCATGCTCTGGGTCCCAAAACATTCGCTGTTTTCCAGATGTGTAGAGCTTGCTGGCGTAGACATCCATGAGTATTAGTTGCTTTCATATAGCTGTGACCACAATACCCAGCAGAAACAACTGAAGGGGAGAAGCATCTCTTTTGACTTGTGAGTTCACCAGGGCCAGGCCATACCCTTCAGACCCCCATTCCTGGTGACACATCTCTAGATTCCAGAGCATCCACAGAGTACATGAGACCACGGAGGACCAGGCACCAAGTGTGACGTTTCCTTTGTGAATTTTAAGGGGCTGTATTGAAATTGTGCTTGATGCGTCCTTGTCTCCTTTGCTGCTGCCCACTTCTCTGCCATGCTCTGTGGTACAGATTTTAGACAGACTTGCTGCTCACCGTACTGATGACACCGAGACATTGAGGTAGCATGACTTGTGCCAGGTCAGCTGGTAGAGCGGGATAGCTGCGTGACCTCAGGCAGACTGGCTGCATGTTCCCATTGATCACTCTCCTGGCATGTCGCTGAGTGTTATCCTCACCTGTGTCCTGTTTACCTGACTGTACAATAGGTGGTGGCTTAGTTGTGGTTGCTATTGCTGTGATGAAACACCATGACCAAAAGCAGCTTAAGGAGGAAAGGGTTTATTTGACTTACTCTCCTGTATCACTGTCCCTTGAAGGAAGTCGGAGCAGGACCTCAAACAGCAGGAGTTGACAAAGGCCATGGAGGAGTGCTGTTTACTGGCTTGGCCGTCATGGCTTTCCCAGCCTGTTTTCTTATAGAACCCAGGACCACCAACTTTGGGGTGGCACTGCTGACAATGGGCTGGGTCCTTCCACATCAATCACCAATTAAGAAAACACCTACAGGCTCACCTGCCGCTCATTCTTGTGGATGCATTTTCTCAACCGGTGTTCCCTCCATTCAGTGACAGCTTTTGTACCACGTCGACATCAGATTAGCCAGTGGAGATGGGTCTGTGGAAATGGTGAGACTCTAAGGAGAAGGGGTGGGCAGAAACCCGAGCTTGCTTTCCAGTAGGCTTTTCTCCTTTCTCTTTAATTAATAGGAAGCATTTATACTGTTCTGTGCTGATGGCTGCTGTGACGCCTCAGTCAGAGAAGTATTCAAAGCTCCCCACAGAGGGCTGGGCATGCAGATTCTGAACTGACCAGCTGGCAGCACCATGTCCTTGGGCCCAGGTCTCCTGTAGACTGGTGTCTGTGAGCAGGTTGAGTAGAGCCGCAGAGCGCTGCCGTGCTGGCTCAGGTGTGGTCCAGTCTCCTTCCTGTTAGTCACCCTTTTGCTCAACAAGTGTCTCACTTTTTTGAGTACTCCTTTTCGTTTTCCCAATTCTAATTGTGCATGCATAGCTACTTGGTTGTACCATTTCTGTGCAGCATCTAGTTCTCACCTGCAGTGAAGACCGTGAATGACCCAGTACTCACGACTAAGCGGTCAGTTACCTACTCTTATGTGGCCCTTTCTCCAGCACTGCTCTGTGGTTACAGTGGTGGACCTGCATGGGGCAGCTGTGCACCCTGTCCTTATCAGACAGAGAAGGCATGGGCAGCCTTTGTTCCCAGTACAGCTGGTTATGCTCTGCTTATGGGAACAGCTGAGAAGATGCATGGCAGACATCAGAATCACTCTGACCTGACTGAGGTCAGCAGTCCTAGCTACAAAACGGGAATCTCTAATTACTTCTCCACATCCTATAAAGTGGGCAACTTGACTTGGTACATACATTACCTATGGCATAGTTTTGCTCCAGTATAAGCTGGTGCTGATAATTCAAAATAATTTGATGGGAAGAAAAGAACCTCCCAAGCTGAGGTCTAAAATGAATTTTTAGCCTAAGTATGTGTTAGCAACAGAACTATAAATTCAGGGGAGACAGCAACTTGAACTCAACTGAAAAAACTTTCAGAAAACATAATGACAGTTCCTTTGCCTGTAAATTATAAGATAGTTTACAACCAATTGAAAAGTGGTAGAATGGCAGCTTGCGCCCACATTCCCTGGACCCAGACCTGCCCATGTCTAACATGGAACACAACCATGCTCCCTCTACACCGCCCCTCTCTCCACACAGACATCCTGTCCACAGATCCATTCATGTCTTTTACTTTTCTGGTCGAATATTGCATTAATATGTCTTGACCCTCTCTTTTCCTGCCTTTTATGGCTTAGATTCTTAAATAGTACAGAACTTTCATTGTTAACCAGGCTGTATCCAACTAACCCACCACTCATCCATCCATCCATCCATCCACCCACCCACCCACCCAGCCAGCCAGCCAGCCCACCACTCACCCATCATCCCCTCTACATGCACACTTACACATGTGCATATAATTCTCTGTGTCTGTTCCTCACTGTTACAGGCACACAAGCTGACACCGGTTCTGCACTCCAGTTTCACCAGGGCTTTTGGCAATCTCCCCCACTGAGCGCTCATAAATCTCTTACTGGGCAGCAAGAAGCTTTCCTTGTGGTTTGTTTGTCAACTGTCGGGTTCACTTCGTGTCTCTGTTGTCTCCCAGATGTGTAGTGTGACTTCTGGTTCCTATTTCTTTGCCACTCACTCTTCAGGAAGTCAAAGGCTCCCATTGCTCACTACCTCAGCTCTGCATTTTCTCTCTTCCAGAAAATGAGAAAGACCGACTGCTCTGATTTTTTTTTTTAAGTGATTGTCCATCCATCCCACCCCAATCAGTGTTTTCAAACATACTTTTAGAATTCAGCTTCTTGCACTAACCTAAAGGAGAGATGACAAACTTCCACTCTTGGGTTTCTTTTTTTTTTTTTTTTTTCCCGAGACAGGGTTTCTCTGTGGTTTTGGAGCCTGTCCTGGAACTAGCTCTTGTAGACCAGGCTGGTCTTGAACTCGCAGAGATCTGCCTGCCTCTGCCTCCTGAGTGCTGGGATTAAAGGCATGCGCCACCACCACCCGGCCACTCTTGTGTTTCTGTAGTGGCAGAGTGACTGCCATACACATGTCTCTGAAGCCACTAATTGAGAAGTAGTTCTTTGCCTTGTTCTCAAGAGCCTTGGGGATACAGCTACAGGGTCCTGTGTGCTATGGTGTCCAGAAGATGCTGCCTCTCACTGGTGTTTCCTTCTCTGTCTCACCATCTCCACCTATTTTTTCATTCAAGAACAACATCTGCATTTGTCTCTAGCTGTGGGAAACCTGCTGATGTTTTCAACACTCAGGCACCTGCTTTCCTTTGTCTTAGTTGGTCCATGCCTGTGTTACTCCCGTGTGCGTCAGAGTCGGATGGAAACATCCGTTACGTCGTGCTCATGGCAGACTGAGAGAATCAGAGAAGATGCTGGTAGTCCTGACTCACTGCAGATGGTGTTTTAGTCTCACAAAGCTATGAAGCAGGGCCAGTGTTTTAAGCTAGGATGAGTGGTTTTGTGTATTTTGCCCATTTCTTTTCTTGTCCCTGGACTGTTGTTTCCTAATACATGTGGATCAACACCATCCCTTCAAACCTCACTGACCTTTCTCAGGATGGTATTTGTTTGCTCTTTGGCTCGTTGCTGGTCTTACAGCCTTGAGCAGTGAAGTCTAGGTGTGTCCTCTTTAGGCAAGTGAAACCTTCCTTTAGGGCTCTCAGTTCAGAATCTGGATTACTGAGAAATGCAGAGAATAAAGTGATAGAACTAGGCTAGGCCAGCTCCAGAAGGTCTCTGGGGTGTGTTTTTAGGGCCGCTCACTGGGATCCATATAATAAAATGTGCTGTCTTAGTCACTACTCGGGAAGTATACCAGGGAAATACACAAATTTCACCCTGTTAGGAACATGCACACCTTTGATATAGTGAGTTTAAATCTAGTTACAGTTTGCTTTTCAGTGCTTGCGTTTTCCCAATTCATGTCGGTATTAAAACATATTTGTTCATATATTAATAGAATGTTGTTCTTTATAAAACATGATTTGATTGCCCATCAGGTCCCATGGCCTCATATTCCAAGGGAAACAAAGAACAGACCAGAAACTGAGCCAGTTTGATCTTTAAACAACTGTGGAAAATCTTGCTCTTTGATAACGAAGTCTTTCTTTCCATACATGCTTTGCCTTGTACAGCAGGGCTGGAGCCCCTGAGGGGCTCCTAGAAACAGCTTAAGCATCACTTGCTCCTGTAATTAATGATATTCAGACTACACCACTCACTTGAACGACATCAACTTCACATTACTTCTTTAAATATTTAAAATGTATTTTTTCTGTTTTGTGTTGTTCCCGCACATGTGACTTCTTTCCATCATTGATTTTCTTCTGATTATTGTGCACCACTTAAAATCTTTCCATATGGCACAGCCACAGTATTTATAGGACTTGAAGTTCATTTTTCATTTGTTACTATATTTCCAAACAATGGAAATTTTGATTAAAGTTATTGAAATATACATGATGTGATGTTGTCTAATGTGCTTTTTAAGCACCGAATGTGTGACAACTAACCAAAGTAGAATTGTTCCAAAGGTCTGTAGAATTGCCGTGGCTCAACTTGCTTCAGGAGGTCTGTGCTATCCTTTCCAGTGGGGAGGAAAGGGGCCCAGCCTCAGGGTTCTTACTGAAGCTACTGCTGCTGGGGTCAGATCACTGCTACATTGTACTAAGGGACGAGCTGTAGCTTAGGAATTCTTTTTAGCACCAGTTCAGTGAGAAGTCAGTAATTTGGAGCAGCTATTGAGTCCCAAGAGATGACACACCCTAGGGCATAGTGGAAACAATGCTACTGACTCATCTGAAATAAAGCACGTGGACTCTAATCTTCCATGTATAATTTAAATGTCTATAAGCAGTGTATATGCTGGCTAGGCACAATAGAAAGGTGATTGATCAAGCATATTTCAGTTTATAAACACCTAAGTACCTGCATATGCACTGGAAGAGATTCTGCATTCAGACTGGCCACACATGTGAACCCGATGTGCATACGGCCACAAAAGATGGCACTGGAGAATAGGTCCATCAGGGAAGTGCATCCTGAGAGGGAATTGACAGGGGGAGGTGGTGTTCTGAGTGCTGAGTGGCTCTCAAAGGGTAGTGAGTGCCTTTTGCTCTGTGAACATGGTCATCATCTTCCGGGAACAATCAGCAGTACTGCGGGAGGACACAAAAGGGGAAAGGGCAGTTTCTCACTGTGTGCCAATCCATTCTTAGCTGAGTGCCCCGCCTCCCAGTCTGTCATAGGAAACCCAGATCGTCCCCCACTTCATGCAGGGCGGCACACAGATTGCCTCCCAGAGGCTTCCAGGGCAGCAGAATCTTCTGGCTAGTCTTACCCCATTTTGTTTCAGCTGACACTATCTCTGGTTAACAAGGTTCTTTGTTATCTGGTCACTGTCATCTAAGTTTTGCTATAAAGATGTGTCAAATGAGTTGCAGACTCCCAAACCTTTGTAAGAACAGTCCACAGTTCCCACAGAGGCAGCGGTGCTGGCCTGGAAAATGCTGTGTTAAATTGTTGCCGGCCTGGAAAATGCTGTGTTAAATTGTTGCAGGCCTGGAAAGCCAATGTGTTACATTGTTGCGGGTCTGGGGGAATGCCACTGTGTTACATTGTTGCGGGTCTGGGGAAAGCCACTGTGTTACATTGTTGCAGGACTGGAGGTCACTGTGTTACATTGTTGCGGATCTGGGGAAAGCCACTGTGTTACATTGTTGCAGAGCTGCAGTGCTGGGCGGACCAGAGGAGAGCTGGTTCCAGAGCTCTCTGGTGCAGCCCTGTGCTGTGCAGGCCCTGGGTGAGCTGTCTGTTCCAAGGTCCACTGTGTTCTGAGTCAGTTGGCATCTAGGCTGTTGTTAGTTCCCTTAACAGAACTCTGAGTGGGTTTGGGTTTGGGAGTGTTGAGCAGGAAGGAAGATCTCAAGAGGGTTCCTTGGGGTACCCTGTCCCTGTGTTCCATGCACACTCCCAAAGTTGTCTCAACAGGTGACTTTTTTTTTGTGCTACCTCTGGCATAATTATTCATAATCTGAAGAATCCCAAATTGGAAAACCACATACTGCTTATTTTCTTTTCCACATCCACTCGCCCTGATTTCTGTGGATAGCCTAAATGCTTTTATTTAATTGTAATTTGATAATTAGACACCACAGTATAACACTGTGGTGCCATTCCAATCAGAATTACTTCTTTAAAGTTAAATAGGTCAAATAGAGTGGCATTTTTAGTTTGGTTTCAATTTCGTAAAATAGAGTTGCTTTTTGGGTTCATCAGAAAGTTTACTTTTTATCTGATGGTAGTTAATCACTGGTATCAGTATTGTAATGATGTGTTGTATTTGCTCATAATAACTCGAGAAAATTCTTACTTTAAGCTTCAGTTCACAGTTACCCTAGCAAAGCAAGTAGACTTGTTGACTTGTGTTACATGGGCTGATTGAGAGCAGTTTCTCTGTCTTTATGCTATGGGAGGCTTATTTTAACTTGGTGTTTGTCATTGGATAATTGATGAATGGTTTTACATTTTATTTACCTATGGTTGCATGTGGCTGTATGTGGGCACCTGATCACAGGGTCTGTGTGCAGTCTGGGCAAAGCATGTATGCTGAATAATCTCTCCCATGTGTTGTGAACAGGTCAGCCAGGATGGGAAGTCTCTCCTTGATAAGCTCCAGCGTCCCCTGACTCCCGGCAGCTCTGATTCCCTCACGGCCTCCGCTAACTACTCCAAGGCTGTGCACCATGTCCTAGATGTCATCCATGAGGTGTTGCACCACCAGCGCCAACTCGAGAACATCTGGCAGCACCGCAAGGTGCGGCTCCACCAGAGGCTGCAGCTCTGTGTCTTCCAGCAGGATGTTCAGCAGGTGGGTACCCATGCATGCCCTTTGCAGAGAGCTAGCTAGCCCTGGTTCCCGTCCAGTGAGGGTGGGGGCTCTGGTTTCTGACTATGGCCTGATACTCCCAGGTGACTCTTGGCTACTCACTCTACTATGCTGACACCTAGGGTGAGCATTATGATTGTATCCACTTCCTCTCACTCTTGTTGGCTTTTGAGTACTGTTTTATTTTTTTTTAATATGGCTACTGTTTCTCTAAGGTAGGGAGTGCCACCAGTGGTACATAGTAGGTGCTTAGTAATGTGTCAAGTGGACTGTTATGGCTGTTTCTGAATAATCAGCATCTTTTTGTGACTTTGGTGGTAGAAAACGGGAAGTTGGAGTCCTCAGCCTGCGGCAGAAGAACACCGGACTGGGGGAGCATGCAAAGCCTGACACAGCTATGACAGTAATTAACTCAGGCTCTTGCCCTGTAACCAGTGTAAACTGTGTACAAGTCCTGGGGCTGAAGATGTCTGTATATGCAGTGCTAGCATATTAAAGGTTGGCCTGAACCCAGCCCCAGTGTTGTCCTGGGGTCAGACCTCACTCCTTTTTGACATTATTGTGTCCCTGTGCACAGGACACAATCTGACAGGGCTGTCAGATTTCCGGGAGCCACCTGAGAGTCAAGTGGGTTTCTGTTTGGTGGACTGGGACTTTGGAGAGTCATACTGCAGACTGTTTTGACAGAAGATTCTCCTTGTAGACATGGTTCAGTGCTAATCTGGTGGGGTCGTAATGCTGACAACGGCTCTGTGGTTTATACTCCTCACCTACCATGCTCAGTTTCTTTTGGTGATTTTGAGTTCTCTGGAGATCACATATATAAAATGACTCAGCCATGTGCATTCTGGTATTTTATTACCTTTTCTTATTATTATTAACCAGGGGGAAGAAGGGAAATAGGGGATAAGAGGGTTGAGGTGGCCTCCTAGAGGCCTTGTGAAGGAATGAGTACCACAAGGTGAAAGGCCCAAATTCTCCTTCATCTGAATTATTGAAAAATGCTTGCAAGCTAGGACAGTTAATAGATTAAGTACATCTCATACTCCTTAGATCTCGTTTGGTGACACAATTAGGAGCCAATGCCATTTCTAACAGTGGCCGCTCTTCTCCCCCGAGGAAGCAGCAGCAGGATGGTCTCTTGCCCTGGCTATTTGAGACCCTGGTCTTATGAGAGTAATAGCTGGACCTTTCTAGGTTGGGGAAGGCACTGCGAAGGAATTCCTTCAGAAGAGCTTCAGGGGTCCATATATATATATCCATATTCTGAGCTCATGTATTTAAGCCAGCATTTACAGAATATTAGGTGGAATATCACATACCAATACTCTATTAACATCCCACAGAAACAGATATTGCCACTAAGGGGACCATTTCTTGTTGACTTGTAATGGTTTGAACCTATAAATGAAAACAGGAGATCTTCCTGTAGGTTTGAATTGTGACACCAAAGCTAAAAGTCAGAGAAAGGAATCAAAACAGATGTGTTAATAGTAGGATAGAAAACCCAGAAATACTTGTCTGGAGCTCAGGAGATGGATGATAGAAGGTGTTGTCATATAAAGCAAGGTGGTAAGCTGTGGCGAAATGCGCAGAAAAAAAGAAAAAAACAGAGCAGCATTTTAGAATGGTATCAGGGAAGACAGATGAGTACAGTTGAGAATAAGCTACAAGAATATAATGAGCCAGCTAGCGATCCCATACATTTTGTTTGGGGGAATGGAAAAGCTTCAGCTGCTATTGTGCAGGAGAAAGAAATACAGAACTTTCTCAGTGTAGACACTGAATGATGATGGTTTCCTGCCAGCAGCCCGCCTAGAAGAAAGTCCTTGCAGGAGCATTGGCTGGATTATTGCAGGCTCCCAGGGTATTGGGTCACAGGGGAATGGCTGGAGAGTTTGGCTTAGTGGTGAATTTCCCATAATTTCTGTACAGAAGCCGTGTGGAATGGTAGGAAGGGGCGTGGTCAAGAGGAGCTGGTCTGGGCTGTAGATTCCACTCAAAGGACGGCATAGGGAGTGAGTGAACTCTGTTGTTGCAGGCTTACCCAGCACAGGCATCCTAGCTGCTGCTGCTCTTACCTTTGGCATTGATAGCTTGAATAAGACCTTTGCTGTCCTTCCTGACAATCACATAATCCACATTTTTGTCTCCTGTTTCCTGTCAAGTAGCCCTCATGGAATGTTTATTTGCATTAAATGGTGAATAATTGTCTTACTTCTTGGCAGCAAGTAATTTAAGCCTACGCTTCCATTTTTATGGAAAGCTGTTTTATGGAAAGTATTTGCTGCCCCCGTTTGCAGTCATGGAAGTTGTCCAGAGCAGGATGCTCTCACACTCGGTTTTCTGCCTCACCCGCCTGGTTTGCCCAGCTCTTAGATTGTCAGGATTCAGTTATCCAACACAGTGAGACACATAGCCCTGCATATCTGCCCTCTGGAGGCCACACCGATGTTCATCAGGCAGGGAGACTGCTCCCTCAAAAGCCTTCATTTGCTCCTGGCAGCCTCCTGTGTGAGCATCCTCCTGGAATTACCTCCTGGAAGAGCTCTTTCCATGTTTATGATGTACTATCGTAGACTGTCATAGACAGGAAGTCAGGCTCATGTGTACACAAATGGTCCTAGCTGCTTGAGTCTGGGGTAAGAGGACCACTTGAGCCCAGGAGATAAAGACTGGCCTAGACAACATAGTGAAACCCTATCAGGGGAAAAAAAGAAAAAATCAGAAAACCTTTTTTAAATGTTTGAGCAAATCTGGTCCATTCTAGATTCTTCTCATTTATATTTCCTCTTCCCTTCTCGTCTGTGCTCTGAGAGGTACAGAGGTCGTGTGTTGTCTAAGCATTTTCCCTGGGGGAGTAAGTAGGGATTTAGTGCCCATAATTAAAACGTTTAGAAAGACTAAAGCATGTGATACATAACACTTGTGTTGGAGTCCGGACACCTCCAGTCCTCAGATGCCAGAGTGTTTCTAAAACCATGCAGACATGGAAGGGTCTGTGAGCATTGCTCTCTTTGACAAGGTTTTTAGTATTTGTTCACAAGTTCATAAAGTAATAATCACTGGGAGATATGAATCCACGAGACTGGTGGAAATTAGGTAGTGGAACCTTCTTGCAGAAAACTGTTTCACAGATGGCATGTGCTTTTTAGGATGGCTGGAACCCTGACCCCTGAACAGAAGAAAGAAGTGTCAGGGGCTTGTCCTGAGTGCTTGCTAACTGGCCCTAACCCAGTTCGGGTGTTGGCTTTGGCAGTGCCATTTCTTCCCAGAAGTCTGAACTGTCCCAGTGTGGAGCACAGTTCTCCTTCCAGCCGGCTACAGCACCTGCCTGTCAGCTGTGCCGACCAAGAAGAGGCCAGAACCAAGGCTTAGGAAAAGTGCTGGGAGACTGACTCCTGGGGCCACCACCACAAAATTGCCAAAACCCTTTGCCTCTGTTAAATGAGAATGCCAACTGTCCCTCCTCGGAGTTTGCTGGAAGAGCCAGCACTTACTGTATGCACAGCAGTGTGCCAGGCTTGCCTCGACAGCAGGTGCTCAGATGACAAGATGACTAATTAGTTCGTTTAAGTGCACTTGCCATCATGGTCAATAATGACAAGCTTGTCATCATTCAGTGATTTCCTTTTCATTACAGAAAGAGTCAGGTTAAACCATTAGCAGTTTGGTGCACATTGGGCTTTTATCTAAGTGATGCTTTAATGTTTTCAGGACCTTGACCTTAGGATTGTTATTTGTGTCCATTAGAGGTCACCAGTTGGCAGGAAAGATGACCACAGCCTGCCTTCTGCATAGAGAAAGATGGTATAGGCCTCCTAGGTATTTTGTTCTGCTTCTGAGCCAGGTAGCTGAGGAAAAAGTAAAAATAAGTACTTTTGACTTGTTCTTCAGCTTGGGGTGAGGGCAGACCTGAACCAGCCTCGTTTGTTGACAACCACTGGGTACAACTGTAGTCAGAGATGGCTGGCTGGACTTAGGTGATAAAGTTCCCTGACTTGCTAGTCTTTTTGTACTTAAAATTGAAGGGTTTGTACGCATGTTTTCCAGATGGTGTTTTTTTCCACAAATATATTAATCTGAGATCCCCTTGTCAAAAAGAAAAAGCCACCGAGGCTTAATAACGATTTAGTAGCCTCGTGGGAGACTCGGAAACTTGAGCAGGACTCCATAGCTGTGGGCTGTTTACTAAATGTGTGGGACTTGTACATCGCAAGGACAAGTTGCTTTGTGTTTGTTCGAGACACAGGGACATCAGTGTTTTTACACTTTTGTTTGAAAGACCCATTGCTAAAGGAAACATGGCTGCTATCATCCTGTGTGGTCCACTCACAACAGCATTGATTTCCAAGCTATGTTTCCCGAAATATTTCTTGGTCTTAAAAGATAAAAATTAAAACACAGTGAGTTGCTCCCTCTAGCTCTCTAGACGATGTCTCTCGACATTGGAAAGCCACGCCTGCCTTCAAGGCTCTGGAAGGTGACAGTAATCGTCAGGCTTGCGGCTTTCTGATGGCCTGGGGCTTTGTTGTTTTTAAGTAAAGGAATATATAGGAAATACTACAGAAATGTTGTTTTAAGTCTTCTTCCCCTTCTATCCCTCTGAAATCTTACAGATAAGTAATATAGACTGGAGCTTCGATGATACTTTTATGATTCTAAATCCTTTTCAAGTTAAATATTTATTCCTTTTGTTTATTAAAACTATTATAAATAACTTACAAACAAAACTATTATTATTAAAACTATTAAAAATAACTTACAAATGAAAACATCACACACTGAAAATAAACTAGACCCAAAGTCTGTATGTCTCAGTGAACTTCTGTCCAACAGCTGAGGTCCTCGTGGTGAAAGTTACACTTTTGTGTGGTGTTGGGCACGTTCTCTGAGACAGTCATTAAGTAGAGACATGCTCTCTAGGGTCTCTTCCACAGCCCCAGTTCTGCTGGGGGCAGGTGGGGAGTGCAGTTCTGTGTGGAGAACAGTAGCTCAGATGCAGTGGAGTATTTCCAGCCTGTGCCATCAAAGAGCCTAACTAGATGGCAACAGACCAGATGCTCAGGTGTGCTGTGCAGCTGCCTTGTGGATGCTGCAGTCATTTGTGTGGACACATTTGAATTCTCAACTGGGTGTGGTCATCAGTGCTCACAGGGAGGGACACAGAAGCTGAAATAAAACTATGCAAACTTCCTTCCAGCACTTGTCAGATGTGCAGAGGGACAGGTGTCGAAGCAGTGTGTTTCCCAGGGATAATCGGCAGAGCTAGTTGAGTTAGACCTCACTGACAGCGTGCAGATGGATCCAGTGAGCAAGGATGATGATCAGGTGACTGTCAGTGTTGATGGGCCGGGAAGGGATCAGAAATGAACCACATGACCAAGAATGAGAGGAGCGCACAGCCCTGACCTGAGCACCCCTGCCAGGCTTGCCGTCCATTCCCCAACCCCAGCCCACCTCTGCTCACAGCTGCTCACAATTCCCACAACCCACCTCTGCTCACGGCTGCTCACAATTCCCACAACCCACCTCTGCTCACGGCTGCTCACAATTCCCACAACCCACCTCTGCTCACGGCTGCTCACAATTCCCACTACCCACCTCTGCTCACAATTCCCACTACCCACCTCTGCTCACAATTCCCACTACCCACCTCTGCTCACAATTCCCACTACCCACCTCTGCTCACGGCTGCTCACAATTCCCACAACCCACCTCTGCTCATGGCTGCTCACAATTCCCACAATCCACCTCTGCTCACGGCTGCTCACAATTCCCACTATCCACCTCTGTTCACGGCTGCTCACAATTCCAGAGCAGTTTTTACAGGGCCCTGGAGGTTTGTTAAAGCTCACCATCTGATATATGTGGGACAGAACTTTGCTGTGCAGAAAGGCAGCTTAGTCAGGCCCTCAGGTGTGGAACGATGGACACAGATTGGTCTTATACATCCACTGACTAATTTTCTAGATGTCTGTCAGTTCGGTTGAGAGTTGTAGCACAAAGCCGTTGTGGACCAGCAGTTAAGCCTGACTTATCCTGACATTAGTAGAGGTTCCCGAATCACTGACTTGACTGAATCTGCCCTACTTCTTTTTCCATCCCGGATCATTTAGAGTTGTGTACTTCGGCACCTGCTGTTGTCTGACCCGAGTGCTTGTGTTCCATTACAAGTCCATGTGGAAATGTAATGTCCAGTGCAGTGAGGTCACTGTGCAGGTCCTCTAGGAGTGCTTAGGCCACCAAGACTCCACTCTCACGAGTGAGATCAATGCCTTTAGAAAAGGAGCTTGAGAGATTCCGTTTGACCCCTGTGCTGTGTGAGGACCCTGGAAGGCACAGTCTGTGAGGAATAGGTCCTCACTAGACGTTGGCACCTTAACCTTAAACTTTCCCGTTTCCAGAGCTGTGAGTAGACATTTCTGTCACATATAAGTTATCCAGCCCGAGGTATTTTGTTACAATAACCCAACAGAATTTGACAATACCAGTCACAAACATGTACAACATAGACAGCCCATTTTTAACAGCACACTAACAAACGTGTGTGATGTATTTGTAATGTTTTAGATGAACGTTTGAAAAGAGATCACTTGCTTGTTTTTCTGCCACTCCACCAGAGACTAATGAGTGCGCATTTGACGTAAACACTGTTAGATGGTGTTAATGTTGTGTGATTTCTCACATGTGTGGACCAGGGAACTGCGCTAAGTCCCAGCCATGAGGAACAAACACAGCTTGTACTTCGATGCCATAATACCTCACAGTTTACCCAAGGAATTATCCTCCGAGTCCAGGACTGCAGCATGGCAGTGGTGTCTTTTCTTCTATGTTTGGAGTCTCCTAAAAACGGAGACATACAAAACATTTTTTGTATGCATAGTTAAGCTTGAATCGCCTGAGCTATGAGGCTCTGAACCATTTAAAGATGTGAACTGGTCCAGCATAGTGCCATATCTGCCCTCTTCACACAAAACCCAGCGAACTGGTAGCTCTGTCATGCCTCTGATAAGGTGAGAGTTAATTTAATCATTATATGCAATGTTCATGCGTAGGACAATTTGTACTTTTAATATAAAAGCTATTTATGGTCCTGTGGAGAAGCTGAAGTAAGATGTAATTGCGAAATGAATTAAATTAGTATTCAGGCGTTTCCTCTGAACTTGCTTTGCTTCATGTTTGCTGCAGAATTTTGACAAAGGAGCGAGCCTTTCCTAGAGAGGCCTAACCCGGTGAGCAAGGTGGACACCATGGTTATGGCCCATGTGACCGTTTTCTTTGCAGGTGCTAGATTGGATTGAGAACCACGGAGAAGCATTTCTGAGCAAACACACAGGCGTGGGCAAATCCCTTCACCGAGCCAGAGCATTGCAGAAACGACACGAGGACTTCGAGGAAGTCGCACAGGTACAGCAGCCCCCTGAACACATCCTGGTGGCTGGGTTGGAAGTCACAGTTTCAGCAAACCTGAGGCGACTTAACCTTTGCTAGGTGTGCGAGGTTGTTAAGGTGGGGTTAAATTTGTTTCACAATGAGGCGACCATCGTCTGGGTAGAAAAGAGAGTTAACCCCCTGTGAATTGTATGGTTTTGAAACAAGTTTGTCTTTGAGGATGTTTTCATATTTATTAGGCTAGTTTGTGGCTTTCAGTTCAGTTGAGGGACAATAACTTCTGGGATTTCTGCAGTGACAGGCCTGGCATTCTGCCTGCCCGTTTCTAGTTGTGTTAACTGTGTGCTTGGGAAGCCAGCACCAGGAGCGGAGGGTGCTCAGAGGGCAGTGTGGAGAGGGAATGAGGGAGGCTGTGATGCTGAAAAGTTTGCAGAAGCATCAGACATCCTAAGGAAGTAGAAGGACATTGGCTGCCTTCAGCAGAAGTCATCTGAGCCAGGAGTGGGGTGTGCACGCTTTTAGGCAAGGAGATCTCTGTAAGTTTGGGACCAGGCTGATCTACATCATAGCCAGGTTAGCCAAGGCTGCACAGAGAGACCCTGTCACAAACAACCTACCCCCAGAAAAAAGAAACCATCTAGATCATACAAATCCAGATTCAGACAGATTATGGCAATTATAGAATATCACTAAATCTTACAGGCAAGAAGTGGAAAATGTCATCCGTGAAAAGGACCTTTAGAAAGACGGTGGTTTCTTCAGCAGCCACAGATGCTGGAGTCTGGAGCTGCTGTCCTGACACCCTTGGGTTCCCCACCTGTCTGAATTGCTGTTCCTTAGGGGAATGAAGTGAGCACTGAGATTGGGATTTCCCAGTCAAGTACTTATCAGAAAACTGAAAGCATCTTAAGAGTATTAGTAGACTGAAGCCCGTGAGAACAGGCATGTTCTGCTCGCTTCCCTATAATGCTCACCTACAGCAGTGTCTCACGTGTCCGTCCATTCAGCAGCTACCTGCTTGAGTGAATTGACTAAATGGGTAAAAGGGTGCTATCAGCAGTCAGCGAAGGGATCAGTAAATACATCTGTAGATTCTGTAGATGAGAGGATTACTGTCTGAGCAAAAGGTAAATCTAGGGAGGCTAGGGAAGTAGTCAAGAGTCAAACCTGAAGAGCCAGCCAGTTCACTTGGACACAAAGGGCAGAAATGTGTGCTGAGCATGCTGGATGGGGCCTGAGGACAGCAAGAGGCTTTATGCAGGCTTCTGGCTGTTTTTGAATGACCACAAAATGTATAAAGCCAAAAAAAAAAAAAACCAAAAACAAATTCCACAATCACTTCCAAATAAATTTATAGCTTTGGGGAGGGGTATAGAAAACCAAGTAAATTCCTCCCAAAAGAAGGGGGAAGGATCAAAAGAAAGCAAAAGAAGTGAGAACAAAATTCATGAAAAAAAATCACAAAATGTGATAGTGATTTATCCTAATATTCCACTGTGCCTATCTGCCAAACCATCACTCTAGCCCCCTAGAGATCTTAAAGTAGCAAGTTGCCTAATGCATCTTTTCTTGGGAACTTGGTGAGTCGTGGCTTGATGAAGTAGCTTGAGCGGATTAAAAAAGGAAGCAGTGAAAGTATATGATTCAGTTCTCTGAAAATGTGCTAAATATAGGTCTATTCTGCAGAGCAATTCCTCTGTTCTAGGAAGGAGGAACCCCGAAGGAACCTCTTAAGCTTACACGGTAGAAGCGAGCCCTAGGCCCAGCCTGACTTGTTCAGGTGCCCACCCTAGATGGCAATGCCCTGGGCTTTAGTGTTTGGTTCAGATGCTGCTGTGGCCTCTTCAGGAAGCACAAGTCACTGTGGCTTACAGTTTTGCAGAGCCAAGCACTTCTATGCCATGGTTGTGAAGCTCGTCTTTGTTTGTGTGTTGGTTGTGAGTACATCTTTGGTGTTGAGTGAGCCTGTGCTGGCTGCTGTGCACTGTGACATGCACAACTGTAGAGCATTTTCTCATGCTGCTTTTTGCAGTTAAAATTGCTGCTTTGCATGTGGCTGATGGAAAGGTAGGCGCTCCTTGAGCAGTGAGTGATCTTCTACTTTAAGTAGTTTTCTGAGTTTGTGTTTTTAAATTTAAAAAGCTATGATTACAGCAGGTGAGTAAAGCCCAGAGAAACCTTGTTCCCGCAGCTGGTTCTGAAAGCAGCAGGGGCCTGATGCTCCCCGGGTCCCACTCTGAGAGTGCTTCAGCTCCTCCGCTCTTCAGCGTGCAGAGTCATCAGCTGCTCCACAGCATTCTCCCCAAAACAGGTCTGTGGGTAGCTTTCTGTGTGCCACAAATACCTTGTCTTCCGGATAAGGGTCTAAGAAGTTGTCATGTACCGAAGTTCTTCCTGGATTTCAGAGGACTGACAGGTGTCCCCACTGTGCTCATTGTTGGCTGAGGAAGCTGTGTCCAGGTGGACATACGACATGTCCATGTTTGTAGTATGACCTGAACTTCTTTGCAGATATAACAAGCTTCCACTGATTAATAAATTCAGCCTCTAAATAAGATGCTTTGTGTTTTAGTCTTTTAAAGTTAACCCTGGAGAAGTCAGGGCAGATTGTTTTTAATCGAGAGCTTCCCTCATTGTTGGAGTTGTTGTCAGTGGTGTCCCAGCTGCCCAGCATGAGTCAGACCCTCAGACCACAGAGAAGAAAAAGAGCGGGTTCGTGAGGCTGCTTTCCCGTTCACATTTCCTAAAACTCAGTGATGGAAGATTCCTTTCTGACTACACAACCACCAGCCCTGAGCAAGTTCCTTGGTCTGAGTCCCTTTCCCCTGTGAAATAGAATTAATACCTCTCTTTACCAGGTTACTGTAAGAGTACATCAGGAAGGAATGGAGAAAGGGAAGAAGAAGACGGAGGGAGGGAAAGACGGAGGGAGGTAGGGCATACATGTCAGAACATGTTCAGAATTCCAATTCCTTTATCTTGGAACATCTAGATGATTGAAAACACCAAGTTTTCACGTGATAACTATGAAAGTGCTTTACACTAGCTAGCTGCAATAGGACCTAACATAGATGATGTCGCCAGTATTTATTCTCTATGCCCCTTACCTTACTGAACCCCCACCCACCCTGAGAAAATAACATTTCCACATTATAGTCCTCACTGAAGGCAGGCAGGACAGGAACTCAGGCAGGGCTAGAACCTGGAGGCAGGAGCTGATGCAAAGGTTATAGAAGGGTGCTGCTTACTGGCTTGTTCCCCATGGTGTGCCTAGCCTGGTTTCTATAGGACCCAGGACTAGCAGGACAAGAGATGGCACAACCCAAAGTGGGCTTGGCCCTCCCCATCAATCATTAATTAAGAAAATGCTGTTCGGTGCTAATTTTCTATTTAGAAATTTGCATTCTCATTTATAGTAACTACAGTGTCTGCCATCATTTTGGTGAGAATTGGGCCCTCGTGACTGAGAGCGGGAGGAGGAGGAGGAGGACCACTCATCTGCCCCTGCATTGCAGCTGCGCATGTCCCAGATGCTGACGGTTACACAATGTAGGCTGTTTCTCAAGAAAGAGGAAATGCTCTGGGCTCCATGACCTTCCCTTAGAATATGTCCTTTAATTCCCTGGTGGGGATGAAAGGAACGACTCAAAGAGGGATCTCTCAGGCTGAAGAAAAGAGGCTAGTCCCTTCAACTCCCTTGATGTCTGCCAGCTTTAGATCGCCAGGTCTCGGGTCTTTGAACAGCCACAGCTCTCCTGACTGACTTGTCACAGGGAGGTGGAAGTGAACTTGTCCCTGTCGCAGGGCTTCTTTAGGGTTTCGAGTGGCTGCTCAAATGCTAGTGCTGATGCTGTGGATGGCTTAACGGTTACCATTCGGAACCAGGGACAGTCCTGTCCAGTTCAGTGCAGAAGCTAGCATTGATGATACAGATGGCTTAACGGTTACCATTCGGAACCAGGGACAGTCCTGTCCAGTTCAGTGCAGAAGCTAGCATTGATGATACAGATGGCTTAACGGTTACCATTTGGAACCAGGGACAGTCCTGTCCAGTTCAGTGCAGAAGCTAGCATTGATGATACAGATGGCTTAACGGTTACCATTCGGAACCAGGGACAGTCCTGTCCAGTTCAGTGCAGAAGCTAGCATTGATGATACAGATGGCTTAACGGTTACCATTCGGAACCAGGGACAGTCCTGTCCAGTTCAGTGCAGAAAGACTCAGGACAACTTTGTTGCTAGGAAGCCCCAGCTGGAGTTTCAGAAGCCAATGCTGATGTTCCTGTCTGCGTCCTGTCCCCTTCCTGCTGTGGTTTGTTCTGAGGAAAGCCCCTACCTTCTTTGTACAACCATCATTTTCTTCGAGTGTTGGACGAGACACGAATGAACGGTTGTAGTGTTAGTGTCACTCCATACACACCTGTTCATCAGTATTTTTCCAGTGTCACTGCTGACGGAGTCCTAGAAGGCTCTCAGCAGTTCAGTTATGCCTTCCTACTGGGGAGCGCGGTCAGCTGAAGATTCACTTATCAAATAGGAGAGGTAAATTTCTTCAAAGCCGTGATGACAATCAGCGAGAAAGCAGGATTCCTTTTTTCAGAAGCGCATTTCCAGGGCTCTGTTTTCCACCGGGCAGACTGAGCACTCAGACCCCCAGTTCCCCTTGTACCTGAAGCGGCTGACTGATACAGCTTTATTGTAATTAGCCTCCTAACTTGGAGGGCACCCATTCCCCAAACAGATCTTGATGTTGTATATCACCCAAAGGACCATTGCTGGGAGTCTGGATCTCGTACTGACAAATTTAGGAGGTGTGTTCTCTAAGAGTTGCTCCTGCAGCCTCCTGTGAGGTCTCTGAGTTAGTCAAAGGCGCACACTCTGCCTAGCTTCCTGTTTTAAGATGTGATCTCTTCCCTTCCTTATGATATTAGAGGCCAAACCAGTGGGGCCACCTGATCTTGAACTGTTGATCCCCAAAACTGTAAGCTAAAACTAATCTGATTTGCTCTGCAGGATGCACAGGTGCCTTGGGTGCCAGAAAGAGTGTTGTGGTTTAGTACAGTGTAGTGTGGCCTCCCCAGAGGTTTATTTGTTGAAATAATCCCAAGAGTGATGCAGGAGAAGAGTCAAGTCGGACTGGTGTCTTAGCGTTAGATGCACCTATCTCAGGGCAGATCCCCCAAGACTGGATCCTAGTGGCTTTATAAAGAAAAGAGGGACCAGGAGAAACATCTGTGCATGCTTATTTCTATAATGCCCTGCAGCACATCGGGACCGCTTCCAAGAAGCCCATCAGATGTAGCCCTTAGACCCTGGACTTCAGAATCATGGGCTGCGATAAAACTTCTTGTATAACTCATCCGGTCTGTGAGATTGTGTTGTTGGCAACAGAAAAGATTGAAACAGACAACTTCTCTGTCTAGTTGGAGTCTCGCTTCCCATGCTGTTCCAAGCCCCCATCACCTGACTGAGCCTGCTTCTCCCTCCAGAGACACCTTTGTCATACTTTGAGCCACATTCCCCCCTGTGCAGTGAGTGAGACCCACCTTGCTCAGCTCTCGGAGTTTGAGGAGTAGGTGAATGAGCCGATTGGTATCTCAGCAGAGCCCCAGGCTGGATTTCTGATCCTCCCCGAAGGGCGGGCTGCTCTGATTCCACTGAGGGCCTCCAGTTAGTCTCATCTCCTCCTCTCATTGGTAATGCCACTTTTGAGCCATTTCCAGGAATAGTTCCAGGCTGTAGGTTATCTGCGCAGGTCAGGAACCCCGCCAGAGCCACGAGCTTATCAGGAATTGAAGAGGAGTCTTCCGAGAGCACCGCACAGGTGTTTACACTTCACGTCGGCATTTCTATTCCGATCAATTTATAGCCTCTGCAGTTCACTTTTGTTTCTGAACCTGTGTACTGTGAAGCAGGGAAGAGAAAACACTGTTACTCTGTCATGAAAACGAGAGAAAAAAAGTGAAGCAGGCACTTGTGGCCATGGGGCATTTCCTGACTCCACCTTAGCAAAAATCTAAAAGCCCTTTCTGAGTCATGAGCCATTGTGGTCGGTGTTTAATAGTCTGTTTGGCATCAGAAAGGGCTGCCGATAGGGATGTGTGGGCCTCCTGAAGTCGTTGCTAAGTGAATGATTGGAAATGCTGCTGATAGGCTCTGTGTTGCTGGGTGTTATGGCTCCCACGCGGGCTGGCTTGCTGAATGCTCACCTTCTGTTCCTCTGGGTATTCTCCTGTGCAGAACACATACACAAATGCAGACAAATTGCTAGAAGCAGCGGAGCAGCTGGCGCAGACCGGGGAATGTGACCCTGAAGAAATTTACCAGGCTGCTCATCAACTTGAAGACCGGATACAAGACTTTGTTCGGCGAGTTGAACAGCGGAAGATCCTGCTGGACATGTCCGTGTCGTTCCACACCCACGTAAAAGAGGTAATGCATCACAGGTTGACTAAATATAATCTGGCCGACAGGGTCTTTGAATCTGTCGGAAGGAATCCTGTCTTTGTCATCGTGACAGACATTGGCTGTAGCATGGCAGGTAGGCGTGAGTGCAGAGTGCACTGGTGCTGGACAGGAAGCAGGCTGGACTTCTGCCTTTGTTGGGGTTGTCCGTATGGGGACGGGGTAGAGGGGGCATTTGTGAGTCAGAGATGCGCGGGGACAATGAAGCAGAATGAGATTCCTTCAGAGAGGAGCAGTGCTCTATCCATGTAACCTTATCGGGTCCTGCTTACTATTGGCACCATTGTGGGGTGGCCCATCTGGGTGAAAGCCATAGTAGCCTTGCTCTTAGCAGTCGACTCTCACACACTCTTACAAGTCATGTTACATTGTATTGAGTTTGAATATTGCCATAGTTGATGTGGTACAGTATCAGTACTGTTAAAGTCTGTTGTTGTTTTATGTTACTCTTTGGCTCTTTTGGGGGGCCCGCCACCCAGCTCCCAGATAAATCACATGGAGCCTTATTCTTATTAATGCCCAGTTTTAACTTGGCTTGTTTCTAGCCAGCTTTTCTTAAATTATCTTTTCTATCTTGTCTATCTTTTGCCTCTGGGCCTTTCCCTTTGTCTTTTTCTGTATACCTTTCATTATTTCTTACTCTGTGGCTTGCTGGCCCCTGATGTCCTCCTCTTTTCTCGTTCCTCCTTGATCTCCCTTGCTTTCTGATTCCTTTTTTTTTTCCTACTTACTCTGTCTGCCAGCCCTTCCTGTTCTTTTCTTGCCTTACTATTGGCCATTCATCTCTTTATTAAACCAGTCAGATCTTTTAGATAAACCACAGTAACATGGCTTCACTGAGTTAAACAAATACAACATAAAAGAATGCAACACATCTTTGCATCATTAAACAAATGTCCCACAACATAAACAAATGTAGCATACCTTAAAATAATATTCCAGAATAAAAGTCCTTGTGTGTGCCCATGGCAACATACTTATCTCAAGAGATAATGTTATTTTAAATGTGAAAAATAGATACCAAGGATACTATATATAACATACACATTGTACATACATATAGCATAAATAATGATACAGATCATATGCATGTGTGTGTGTATATATATATGTGTGTGTGTGTGTGTATATATATATATATATATATATATATATATATATATAGCACTTAGTAGATACAAAGTTAGAGAAACTATGTTACTTTTTGCCTCCTTTTGAAAGTAGGGTTTTGCTGTGTAACCTACACTGGCCCTGAATTCACTGTGTAAAGTTGACTGAATTTGCAGCAATCCTTTTGCCTCGGTCTCATGAGTGCTTCGAGTCTATGACAGTGTTACTCCACCTGGTTTATTTTGTTTTAAGGGTTTTTGTAATAAACTCACGTTTTGTTTTACGTGACTAAGTGCTCCACAAAGGACCCTTACAGAATGCTGTGATACGCTGTGACACCTCTTGGTTCTGAGGTAGACATCAGAGTAGACAATGAACACAGCTAGCATCTTCCTCCACTGTCAGTTACGTCACAGCCAAGACAGACTTGAAAATATTGCAGTCTGTTTTCCCCAGGAAACATGTTCAGTGGATATTCTTCCAGGCTGCTTCTAACTTGGATGTGTGGTCACTGCACTAAGTTCCTCTCTCTGTGCTTTAGTGTATTCAGGGTTAAGTACACAAAGGCTCATGGCAATAGAAGGAGGAGGATCTGGAAAGATAAAATTACTTGGAGAAATCTGGGAGAGGGCAGTCTGGCTTGCCTTGTGTAAAAAGACATCCATGGTCAAAAGCCCATAGATCACTTTAAGGAGAAGCACCTTCAGTGTGGTTCTGAGACCGTGGACAGTTTATGCACAGCCTGGTTCTCTGTAACGTAGATGTTTTAACTTCAGAAAGGTGATGTCCCCTCCCTTTGAATCCTGTGTATCTGTAAAGTGGGTAGAGGAGGCAGTCGGCAATTATGGAGGCCCTGGAGAGTTTGTGCTTTTGCCCAGCCTAACATGGTGGTTGGAACTCAGCCCCTTCTGCAGAAGGGCCAGGACTTTTTGGTTCTGAGGTAGACACCAGAATAGACAATGAACACAGCTAGCATCTTCTCCACTCTCAGTTAAATCACAGCCAAGACAGACTTGAAATATTTGTCATCTGTTTTTCCCAGGAAATGTGTTCAATGGATATTCTTCCAGGCTGCTTCTAGCTGGGTATGTGGTCCCTGTGCTGAGTTCCTGGGTCACCTGGGGCTGAGAAGGAGCTACCTCCTGCTTTTGACTTGTGTCATGTCCATCATGTCTAGATCCCTACAATTGGGGCTGCATCCTCCCTCCTGCTGAGATGGTTTTGTTTACTCCTCCTTCTCCAGGGTTCCAACCCTGCCATGCGGTATCCGCTGATCTATGACACTATCCTCCCGGGCTGGGTCTTCCTGCCGCCCCTGCCCTGTCCACAGTTAGTTGCTGCTGTTGGCAGTTTTCTAGAGTTCTCTGCACACACCTATGACAGCACTGACCACGTCACTTTAGGATTCTGTGTTCTTATGTTACCTGATTTGTGTTAGTTACTCTGTTTTTACTACAATTTCACATCAAAACTGAGAGAGGAATAGGGTCAAAGTCAATAAGGTAAGACAGACAGTCCCCTATGACCACACAGGGCACTGCTGCACCACGGGGGCCAAAGTGACTACTAGCTCGTTCAGGTGTCTGGGAAGGTCCCACCCAGAAGACGGCTGCTGGCTGGCTCTTTGAACATCAGCCTAAGGTTTTGGCCCAAGACTTGCAGATTATGAAATGCCCCCCAAATCCACTGTGATTTGTGAGGAGGTGATGCTTCAGTGGTGATCACAGCTGCTCCGCCACACTTCAGACATTGGTCTCGCTCGATAGGTTGAAGTCTGGTTCCTACTTGTTCCCACTACAGAGCCTCTAAGACTGAGATACATCATACAGGTTTGTGAAATAATAGCATCAGGTAGGTTCAGTGCCTTGAATGATATTTTTATTTTTGAATCCATTAAAAAACATTACTACTTTTACCCATTTCTACTTTTTCAGCTTCTCTCTCAGAATTATTTTGTGGCTTAATTACTTTTATTTACCTTTGGCATTCATAGGTCAATCGAGGCAACTAGGTGGCAACGTCAAGCTTGCTGCCAGTTTGTTTCTGGGGCCGATACAGTGACCCTCACTGGCTTCTCTTCTCAGAATCCTTGGTCGCCAGGAAGGATCACTCCCCCCTGATCCAGGCTGCTGCCGTCCTGGGTGGGTTAAGCAAAGAAACCTGGCTGGGCTTCTGCAAAATTGTTGGTGAATTGGACACATTGTTTTGAGCAGTGCCTGGGAAAAGAGAACTTGTCATTTTATTCAGAAGTCAGAATTAATGGCTCACCACCCACCTGGAGACTTCTTTTTCTCAGAGTGCCCGTCTGACTTCATTTTCATTCCTAGCAAACGAACAGGTCAACTTCCTTTTTCATGCTTGCTGGAGTCAGGCCTCAGCTCTCCCAAGGAAGCAACAGGGAGAGGAGCACAGTGCACTTGGGGAAAGTCCCAGGCTCCTTGGTGTGCAGCCGAGCTCTCTGAGCTGCCTCCCTCACCCCGGCAAGTCTACTCAGGAGCCATGGAACTGCACCCCGTGCTTATTCCTGCAGCCATTGTTAACACCAGAGCTCTTTCCTCCCCTGTGCAGCCGGAGAACCTGTCAGTGCTCAGTGCTTATGAGCCAGCTGTCCTGCAGCAGTCTCCTGATCATTGGTTCGGGTACAAAGCCTGTTCAAAGCCTCACTTGCTTCCTTCCCTATGGCTCTCCCACAGAGGTCTTGCTTTATTTCTGTGGAAACATTCTGTAGGCCACACCCCATCACATGGTAGCTGTTTATTCAGCCTCAGCACACATACATGCTTGTGTGTGTAGATAGCTACATGCATGTTTGTTGCAACTTCATCATATGTAGACTTATGTTAACTACCATGGCACCCAAACTGCAGTTACACAAATCATTCTACCAGAATATGGTTTTTATTTTATTTTATTTTTGAGACAGTGTTTCTCTCTAGTTTTTGGAGCCTGTCCTGGAACTAGCTCTTATAGAACATGCTGGCCTCAAACTCAGAGATCATCCAGGCTCTGCCTCCCAAGTGATGGGATTAAAGGCATGTGTCACTACCACCTGGCCCAGAGTATGCTCTTGTGTCCGAATGCATATTGCTTCCCGTTCCTGCAGGAGTTGGAGGCCTGACTACCTGGGACTTTCTGGCTCTCTTTCCTCCTTATGGCTGTCTCCAGCCTCAACAAGAACCAGCATCTCACATCCCTGTTATTTTGGGTGTTTCAGAAATGCCAGATGAATGGAGTCATGAGTGTTTTTGTGCTCAGCTTTCCTACCTAATTAATCCTGGAGGCACTTGCGCTTTCGTACACACATCAACCCTCTTTCCCTTTCAAGGTAATTGGAGTACCTGATGATCACATGGTTTCTTAGCTATGTCAGTCACGTTTCATCTATTGTCCCTGGCTGGTCATTCTTGCCGGGTAGCCTCATGCCACCTGTCTACAGGTGTCCACACCTGGGACTGGAATGCCCATTTGTTACTCCTCGCGGTGGAGCTGCCATGCAGATGCCTCTGTGAGTCTCCGTCTTTCCTCCGAGTACTAGCACCCGACACTTGGCAGGGGTGGTGTTTCCTGCTGCTGACCTTGGTGTTCTCTGGTCTACCTCTACCCCATACGTCCTTTATAACGTTCTCTCAGCGTACTTGGGCATCATTTCTCCACCACACAAGAATAGGAGGTGCTTCTCAGTCCCTATAGCTCAGGCTGGGCAACAGCTCCGCTCATGGAAGTGCCTGCTGCTCCAGCATGGGAAGCCCACCTCAGATCCCCAGCGCTCTAGTCAAAAGCCCAAGGCCATGGGCAGAGATAGGCATGGTCGCTGGGGCTAGCTGGCTACCAGCATGGCTCTAGGCTAATGGAGAAACCCTGCTCCAGGTGAGTAAGGTAGGGAGTCGTGGAACAGGATGGCCAAAGGCTTCCTGCTTTTGCACATACACAGGGATATGCTTCCCCACACACAATACACACAGAAGAAAAATACACTACAATTCCTACAACAAGGCACCAAGCATGTGTACTCAACATACAGTCAGTCAGGCATGTGTGTCAACATGCAATCAGCTAGCATGTGTCAGCACATAGTCAGACGTGTGCACAACATACAGTTGGTCATTTCTGGGAGAGAAGCTTTCTGTTGGTGGTGGGAGCGGTTCCCTTTTCAGCCTGTTCCTTGTGCCTGAGCTGGAATCACGTGTCATCTGCATAGTGGTTGCCCTCCTGCGTTCGCATCTGCGCATTGCCACTGAGAGCATCCACTTCTGCTCTGAACTCGCAGTAGCAGCGGCTCTAGGGAACTGTGAGTGTGACACTTGAGACCGCGCCACAGTTGGCACAGCTCCCCTGGACCAAGCTGAGAGCCCGGAGACCGGTTTCAGTGCAGCAGCCTCTGCCTACAGAGCCCTGCAGTAAATGAGTACTTCCGCCCCGATGCTGCCTGTCTCTCACACTGGCTTTGCAGGTCAGCGAGGTTACCCCAGCTCACAGCTAGGACTGCAGGTGTGCTATGCCTTCTGTACCAGGCTCCATATTGACACTGACTACAGCCTGTGCGACCTCCCTGGAGTGCACAGATTGCTGCTGTGGCTCTCACCAAGTCTCAGGACTCCCTTAGCCACCTAGAGCCCAGTCCTTTTCCAGAACCTTCAGCTCCTCAGAACTTCCCTCCCCAAATGATGAAGAAAGGACCTCTATTCTTGAGGCGAGCTAGTTCAACTTTCTCCTAGAGGAGTGTAGTGCCCAAGGGTAAAGAGCTGAGCTATAGGGGTTGTTCCTGCTGCCACAGATGGGACAGGGTCCTCCCACCTCTTCGTCTCAGAGCCTTTCTTCACATTACTTCATTTCGCAAGACAGTCTTTCCCTTCTCGACTTGGTCGGTGGCCATGCCTCTGTCTGGATACATACAGCACAGCTGTGGGCAGAATCTTCTCCAGAACTTCAACAGAAGCCTGCAAACAGAGCTCCAGGACATCTCGGTGCTAGCCTGAAGGCCCAGCCTTGTTTCTTATGGCCTCTAGGGGGCAATGTGGTCTACACCTGTGTCCTAACAGTTCCATGGTTCTTAAAAAATAGTACCCAGTAGCAGTGAACTTGCAGAGACCACACCCCCTCTGACTGCTGGATAAAAATCCTGGTCACAGTGAATGTGCAGAGAGCCCACCCCCTCTGACTGCTGGATAAAGATCTGGTCGCAGTGAACGTGCAGAGAGCCCACCCTCTCTGACTGCTGGATAAAGATGTATCTTTTTACTATAGATTATCAATTTACACAGAAGTGCATTTTCTTTTCATCCTTGGAAAACTTGGACTGAAGATTTTCACAAACTTCCTAGAGACTAAAATTTCTTTGTTCAGAGGCACTTTAGCTACCTGGTATTACATCATTTTAAAAGCTGAAAAATAGACTTTACTTACCCCAGGCTGCAGTAGGACACACATCAGTCCATCCTCAGTTGGCATCTCAAAGGACCAGGAAGAATATTTCCTGAAGAATTCTGGGGGGCAAAGACCTTTCAGGCATTTGACATCAGGCTTTTTATATATAGCATGGTCTACTACCTCACTCCCTGTTTCCTTTTCTTCTGCAACATCCCAGGATCACTTCCTGCGGTCCGTCCGCTGTGCAGCGCTATCTCTGTGACCTCACTGGCAGGGCGGGGGGTAGAGCACAGTCGTCCAGGAAGTGGAGGATGTGCGTGTGTGTGTGTGTGTGTGTGTGTGTGTGTGTGTGTGTGTGTATGTATGTATTAAGCTCTGCCAGGTGGAAGGCCAAAACTTGACCCCTAAATATTCCTGGCACTTCCCCCTAGAATTCAGAGGAAGCAATTTCTATGGAACCCAACAGGTTTTTCTTACAGCTTTCCTTGTACTATAGTATCAAATGCTATTGTAGGGGTAAAGGGATTTAAATGTTAAGTTTACCAGACCAAGGTACTAATTTTGGACAACTGAGAGAATACATTGAAAAAGATACAGTTAAAAAAAATACCTCTCATGGATAGAAAATTTATGAATTTTCTTATGAGGTCTTTCTTAGAGAAAGCCAGCAACAGTGACTAACATTTACTGACTGTTCTCTCTGTACATGTAGTCTCATCCAGTCTGCCACACTGCCCTGTATAGGCATTCACTTCAGGTCCGCTTCTATAGGAGAAACTGGGTCACAGGCCCACATGAGAAAATACAGATGTTTCTGCCCCGGAGTCTCACTGGGTTCTGATCTCACACAGGCTGTCCTCACAGACTGCAGCAATCAACTGCTGCAGAAACACTGGTTCCTGTCCCTGGGGTCGCATGCACATCTGCCTGTGGGCTGCATGTCAGGGCAACTCCAAGCCCTTTATCAATGAATAGATTGTTTAAATCTTTTGTAATTCAATAGGTACCTTTGGTGGCATTTGTCATGTCCCCACCCACATAGGCACCCCACACCCTCCTCCCACAAGTGGAATTCTAGAGTGAATGGGAGAGAGCTAGCAACCCCTCCGAAGGGTGGACCAGGTCCCCCAGGCTCATATACAACGTAGTGAACAGGAAAGATACCGGTGTAAAGGAAAGGGCTTGCCAGCCTGGTGGGCTGGTCCATTTATGCATTAACATTGCTGGGGCAACTTCAGCAGAGCCGTGAGCTCAAGCAGAAGACACTGCTGAGATTTTAGGACACGTGAAGTCAGTGATTCTTCCCCGTTGCTTCTCAGCAGAATCAGTGCAGATGGAAAGAGACACATCTTTATAAGTATCCATCTTGGGAGGGCAAGGGCTGTAGTAGCCAAGTGACCAAGTGGGTTTGTCATTGGAAGCGAGTGCATGAGTTCTGTGTGTGGCTAGTCCCCTGCCCTCCTGCCTTGTGGAAGGCAGATTGCTAGCTTAAGAAGTCCGCTGACTTGATCATCATGTGAAGTATTTTGACTCTTTAGTAAAATAGTGCAATCTATTTTCCTAAGTGGTTGGTTATTGGTTGTAGCAGCATATGCTCTGCTTCTTTGAGAAAGTCCTGTCTGTTTCGTTCATTTGAATCCATTTAATGACACAAACAAGATGAGGAAGTAGCACAGAATTCAGGTTCTAATTCCCACTTGGGAGAAAGCAAGACCTGTTGACACACTGTCTTCCCATAGTAGGATGACCACGCTGTGTGACAGATACTGGCCCTGGGTTCCTGAACTGGGTGTGGTCATCTCAGGAGCACACATCTCCACCCACAGTTGTGGATAATACTGTGACTTCCATGTGCTCCAAGGAACCTAAAGCACTCGTGTCTGAGTGGTGGTTTAGTAATGGAATGGAGACTGCAGCAGGAGGCCTGTCTAAGAATGCCTGTGTGCCCAGCAGAGGTTCCTGTTTGAGAGACTCTTGGTTGTTTCCTTTCCACTGAACGCCAGATTGAGCCTCTGCAAAAGGGGAGAGTGGCTTCTCTTCCCTTTCCTTTTTCTCCTTTGTGACGGCCTCTTCCGCTTCGCTGCCTGTTTATTTTTGCTCCACGCTGTAGTGACATGTTGCTCTTTTTGTGCATGTGTCCCACTGGCTGCCGGACTCTTGGGGACACTCCTTCCTCTCCTTTCTCCCTTTCCTCCCCCTCCTTCCTTCCTTCCTTCCTTCTCTGCGGGAGCAGTCTGCCACGGGCATCATCCCGATGTGAGCGTCCTGGTCCCTACAGCATTCACTCACCGTGCCCTCTCTGGTCTGCAGCTGTGGACATGGCTGGAGGAACTACAGAAGGAGCTGCTGGACGACGTGTACGCCGAGTCGGTGGAGGCCGTCCAGGATCTCATCAAGCGCTTCGGCCAGCAGCAGCAGACCACACTGCAGGTGACAGTCAACGTGATCAAGGAAGGGGAGGACCTCATCCAGCAGCTGAGGTGGGCCTCACCCCTACCCCTCACCCCTACCTCTGCCTGGCCCCACACAGATCCCAAGCTGCACATTGGGTTTCTGCTTTTATCATTCTCTGAACAAAAAGTTCCAATATGCTCTCTAGAAGGCCAGGGACAGTTTTCTTCTCATCCCACTTTCAACCCCCTCAATTGAAAAACGTAACTGTTCACCTTAACACTGTCTAACAACCATCAGAATCTAACTTTCGTTACTGTGTTATCATTGCCCCCTTACTGAAATTTCCTTATAAATGGATGCATTTGACGCTCTTAAGACCACATCCTCTAGCCCCAGGGGACCTGCCTGTCTAGAGTGTGGCAGCATGCCCATTTTTCAGCTCAAGGCCAGGTGGCCTGGAAGGTGTCAGGACAGCCCCTCCTCCCCCCAGTACTCCACTGGGCAGGAGGCAGGGCCAGTTTGGCTTTGTTTCCTCTGGAGGCAGATTTGAAAATTCCTTTGAGGGACTCTTAAGGGTAGCCCCCTGCCCCTAACTCACACGTCACTCAGGACAGTTGGTGGAGTCACTAACTAAACAGCCTTACACGATCGTTGGTAGGGATTTTGAGTACATTAGAGGTTTACCTCTCAGGCAGGAGGATTGCTACTGCAGAACCAGACGCCCACGGTTCTCACTGCTTAGAGCTCCTAGTGCGGTGTTCTGTAATAGTGGACGTCTCAAAAGAGGGCCATAAAGAGCACAGCTGTGTCCCTGCAGCCGCAGGCTTAGCAGAGCAGGCTGCTCAGAGGAAGGGGGCTGCTGGTGTTTTGATAGGGGACAGTGCCTTCCCTTCTCTGAGACAAAGTCCGACTTCCTGCCGGCCTTCTTCCCCTGAAGATTTGCGTTGCCGGATCTGGTGTCTAACAATGTGAGACTTTCTCATTCAATTCCTGTTTGTCTCACTGATGTCCCGTCTGCTTCTCCACTCATACAGGGACTCTGCCATCTCCAGTAACAAGACCCCACACAACAGCTCCATCAACCACATTGAGACGGTGCTGCAGCAGCTGGACGAGGCTCAGTCCCAGATGGAGGAGCTCTTCCAGGAGCGCAAGATCAAGCTGGAGCTCTTCCTGCAGCTGCGGATATTCGAGAGGGATGCCATCGATGTGAGTGGTCAGCCCCAGCCTGCAGCCCTGCCCCCGGCTCCTGTCCCGTGTCCCCACTACCTGAGCAGAAGGAAGGTCCCAAAGCACTGAAGCTCCTGTGGCCTCCGGGAAGGTGGGGGGTGGTCAGCTCGCACTTGGGGGTGGGGACTGCACTGGGCTAAAGGAAGATGAGGAGGACGGCACAGGTGGCAGCAGCAGAGTGTGCTCTGAGGTGGAGGGAGTGCCATGCCTCCCCTGGGGCACGTCAGCCCCAGTCAAACAGTGCAGGACTACACCACACTCCCCTCTCCTAGAGAGAGCGGCCTGTGGAGCCTCCTCTTCCCTCCTGTCCTCCCTTCACACATCCCTCTGTCTTCCGTTTTCTCTCTTAGTAAAGGGACTGATTGTAGCCTGTGCATTCTAAGGACTAGAACTCACCTCCCCCCAATGAAAGTGCCCTTTGGTTTTCCATAATTTCTAAGCTAGAATGGGTTTTCCTATTTGATATGTGCAGAGAAGAAAGAAATATTTACTTCTTTTACCTTTATTCATTGAGAAGGGGGTGGCTCTGCTCAGCAGAGAAGGGTCTCATGCTTGAGGTAGTGGAGCCAAGTCTGAGTGAACGAGACTGAACTGTGAGAGACTGTCAGAAGAACCAAAGCTACTTCATAGCCCATGTGAGCTGTGTCCTGGTGCCTGACTGCTTACACAGCTGGTGGTCAGAACTGGCACACGCATCCTCTCCAGACCACTCAGGTCTAGCCTGTGACTGCGTCCCTTGTGTTAGTGCTCATTCTTACTGCTTGTGGGGTACTCACCTGCCCGGTCCCTGAGCTGCCTCAGAGGCTTGGGACTGGGTGCAGAGGAGGCCAGAAAGGCCTGCACAGACTGTGTGGGTTTCTCAGCTGCAGGGAGATCCTCTATGGGCTGCTCCCTTTGGCTTGTCCTTCAGCCTCATCTTGCGGGGCATCTCCGAAGGTGGCACAAGGTCTTCCTGCAGGCACCTTCAGCTGGCTGGCTACCTGTCCAAACTCCATAAAAGTAGCTTTGTCTTAGTTAATAACAAGAGCTGCGTCAGACCCCCTCTAATCAGAGTGACTGTCAGCCTGCTCCCTGCTCTCCATGTTTTGGCCCTCGGATCCTTGTTGAGACACACAGAGAAGGCATGCTAGACTGTCCCCTGCGGGGACCCACTGGCCTTGGCCTGTCTGGGGCTTGGGGTGGCAGCAAACAGGACAGGCCTGTTTTCTTCTGACTCCAAGTGACTCACACTTCTGAAACTTAGCAGGCTGATGAATGTTTTCAGTTGCAAGATAGACCAGCCAGAAGCATAAGTTGAAGACCCTCTTCTAGAGCCTTCTGCTAGTTGAAAGTACTTCCCACTTTATTTGTATTGATATAATTTACCCTTTATCAAAACCTCATCAGGAAGCACAAACGCGTGCTTACCCTGGGTGGAAACTACAGAACAAGTGTCCTAGGTCACGCTCCTATGCCAGGCAGCAGGTTACAGAAGCCGTCGATTTCGTGCACCGCGGCAGCGTGTCCCGCTCTCTGACAACTGTGGGGCAGCTGAGACGCAGTGCCGTGGGGTCACCCTGATAGCTGGTCATTTAATCCCCTCTCAGCCTTTGCCATGGTAGCTCACCAAGCCTTGATGATGGTGCCTGGGACCACTATTGTGTCAGAATTGTAAAAATGAATTTTCTGTTTTCTTCTCCATCTCGTAGGTAGATGTTTTTATACATGTTTCACCTGAGAGTACTGAGATAGTTGCTTTCTCCTTCCAGAGGCTGCTGATGTGATTAGTGGCAGAACACCTGCCTACTGTACACCAGGCCTTGGTGCCTTTTCTCAATAACAGTTATCTGATGAGGGTAGGAGCCCCTTCCAACTCTGCGTCCATTTGTTTCTTTAATTTAAAAGTTTTTGAACTGGTTTTATTGAAGCCCGATCTCTATCCCACAAAACCAAACACATGTGGCTTCCGTGCCCTCTTTAGACCGTTGGCTCAGACACAGTGAGATGTGGTGGCGTGTGTTGTAAGCCCTGATTTGCATAGATGCTCCTCTCTCTCAGATCATCTCCGACCTCGAGTCGTGGAATGATGAGCTTTCCCAGCAAATGAATGACTTTGATACAGAGGACCTGACCATTGCCGAGCAGCGCCTGCAGCACCACGCAGACAAAGCCCTGACAATGAATAATTTGACTTTCGACGTCATCCACCAAGGACAGGATCTTCTGCAATATGTCAATGAAGTCCAGGCCTCTGGTAAGAAAGGTCCTCCATCCTATGCCCGCTGTGGGTTCTTTCCAGCACCGCAGCACTTGGATGATTGAATGCTGAGCCATCACCTGCCAAGACCAGTTCTTTTAAAGGAAGTATTTGCATTTAATTTCACACAGTACAGTCACATTTAGCTTTATGCTTAGGAAACTTACCGTTAAGTGTTTCCAGAATTGTTTCAAGTAATAAGAACCTTAATGGTGCAAAGTGGTTGGCTGTCTCTGGGAGTGCAATGTAAAACCCAAGGCGGTGTTTGCACATTCCTTATTTTTAGCTTCTGTGTCCAGCAGATGTCACTGCAGCCCCAGTATGTGACTGTCGCACGGGGAGCTTACACTGCAGAGTCCTGCATGCATTGCTCGCTTTACACATAGCCACTTAAATACTTCCTGAAGTGCACCACCCACTCACTTCTGTCAGCTGCTACTCTGTCACTGAGTCCCTGCGGTAGGAGGTGCAGTTGGTTGGCTCACCTATGCGACTCCTCACACCCTAGTGCGCTGGATGTCTGTATAAATGCATCACTGCTGCCCCGGGCCTCTCTGAACCTGCTGGCTAGTACAGTTGGTGCCCAGTGGACAAGCAGTTCCCACACCACATGGGTAGTGCCCTGCTAGGTGAGAGGAGGAGGTGGCAGGTGTGAGCTGGCTTCTAGGGTCTCCCACCACTGTTCACAGGTGTGGAGCTGCTTTGTGACAGAGATGTGGACATGGCCACCCGGGTCCAGGACCTCCTGGAATTTCTTCATGAAAAGCAACAGGAGTTGGATCTAGCTGCCGAACAACACCGGAAACATTTGGAGCAGTGTGTGCAACTGCGCCACCTGCAGGCAGAAGTGAAGCAGGTGCGTGACATTGAGGCATGATGGGAATTCTGGCATGTCAGCTTCAGGAAGGATTTCCCATGGTCTCCATGTAGTTGTCCTGATATGTAAAGTTAGACATACCCCAAGACAGCATCTTATGGTAAAAGTGGAACCCATAGCCTATCCGGATGGCTGGCTGAATAGTGGAAGAGCGCCCAACTCAGTAGCCACAGCCCGTGAGGAGGTCATCCTTGCATTTGTTTTGCTATCTGGTGGTCTCTTGCTTAAAGCACATTACTCCCTAGGCTAAGGAAATGCAGTATTTCTTCACTAAGCTTTTGTTAAAGCCATGGACTGTAAAGTTGGGGGGGGGGGGGTCTCTTGATTTATCTGCATATTAAGTATAATACCACATGGTGTTGAGGCTAAAGCAAGGACGGATTAAACACCAGCAGGGATCATATGTAGATATTGCTCTTGAACCCATGGTGAGGGATACATTGGAGTTCTCCAGTGAAGGGGCTTAATGGAGAAGTGGGGCTGTTATATTCTGTCCATGCCATAGAACACCCTTGTTGGCCTTGTTGAAGGAAGTGCTGGAGCCTCAGACACAGCCTGGTGTGGTGCATATGTGGGTCATATTCACAGGAGAGCGCATGCTCCTGCACCAGATGTGATCAGGGGACGCCTGTTGTTGCTAATGCCATCAGTATAAACAGTAGAAGGAAATGAAGCATTGTAACCTGCAAATGTTTCTTTTTGCCTCAAGAAAAACCACTTGTTCAAGAGATGACTAGTAATTATGCCCTTTGCAGACTGCCTTTGCTTAGACTGCCGAGGTGGCTTTAAAAGGCCGTTTTACCCACACAATGAGTCTGCAGTGTTGTTGACCTGTTCAGTGTCCCATGTGCTATAACGGGCTCAGATTTTGCTGATGTGTACTGTCTTAGTTAGGATTATCATTGCTGTGATGAAACACCATGACCAAAAGCAGCTTGGGGAGGATAGGGTTTATTTCAACCACAGTTATATATAACAGTTCATCATCAAAAGCAGCGAGGGCAGGAACCTGGAGGCAAGAGCTGATACAGAGACCATGGAGGGATGCTGCTTACTGGCTTGCTCCTCATGACTTGCTCAACTTGATTTCTTATAGAACCCAGGACCAGCACCACAAGGATGGCACCACCTATAATGTGCTGGGGACTGGGCCCTCTCCCATCAATCACTAATTTAGAAAATGCTTTACAAGCTTGCCTGTGCTCCTATAGACTTTAATTGAGGGTCCATCATCTCTGGTGACTCTAGCTTGTGGCAGTTGACATAAAACTATGGAGCACAGGGAGCCAGATAACAGTCGCACCTCCAGTCCTTACCTCAGTGTTCGCAGGCATCAGGAACCTGAAGGCAAGAGCAGCACAAGTGTCAGAAGAAGCAGTTTTCAGAACTGACCCAGAGACTTCTGTTCCAAATCACAGGCCAGACTGGGTGTCTTAAATGCTCTCACCAAAAGCTGGGAATTGTTTTCATTTTAAGCGTATTACAAAAGGAAAATGTTATGCATGTACCTTGGGGTCTCAGCCGCAATCCAGAATGAGCTTCCGCAGTGATGGTGTCCTCTCCTGTCCAAATTGATTTCTTCCTGTGTGTGAACTTGGGAGTCTCATGGTTTGGCCCCTGAGCATCGTAGTGCAGCCTATTTCACACCTTGGCTGTTCTATCATTTAACACCGGCCATAGCACAGGAAGGCAGTGAAGCAAACGGACTGCCCTTACTAAGCAGGTGACCAGTCTTGCTGTGGATTAGCAGTAAGAGTCTGAACAGGAAGTAGCAGGGCTCCCTCAAAGGATGCAGAAATCTTAGAATGTGGAGCCTGACCTGTTCTGGTCTGTGTTTGCACAGCCTGCTGAGCTCCTCTGCCTTCTCAAACAGCAGACGCGCAGTACTTTCGAGGCAGTGCTTATGATGAGAGCCCTTCAGGGACTGTGGGCTGTGTCAGGATAGTCAGGGAGTCAGTGCTGCCCCCCTATGAGTGTCCACCTTCCTCATGCCACATCCCTTTAATACAGTACCTCATGTTGAGGGTGCCCCCAACCATAAATTTATTTTTATTGCACTTCATAACTGAAATGTTGCTACTATTATGAGTTATAATATAAATATCCCATGGTCTTAGGTGACCCTCATGAAAAGGTTGTGACCTAAAGGTTGAGAGCTACTGCTCTATACCACTTTGCTGACCCATCCCCCATCCCAGGTGGTTTGCAGGATGCACTGGACATTCCTCGGCTTACAGTTACCCTGTGTCCTGTTTCAGGTGCTGGGTTGGATCCGAAATGGAGAGTCCATGTTAAATGCTGGCCTCATTACCGCCAGCTCACTGCAGGAAGCCGAGCAGCTACAGAGAGAACACGAGCAGTTCCAGCATGCAATTGAGGTAAGGCAGTGCCTGAGGGTGGACCTTCCAGCATAGAGACCAGCCTGATAATTCTTGGTGTGGCACCAACCACTGGAGCCAGCTGTGGCTTGAATGGAAAAGGAAGACAGTGCTCATCAGTTCCCCATTGATTGTGGAGAAAGAAACAGCCCACAGCTGCAGTGAAATGAGGACATCTTGAAGCAAGTATCCAGTGTCCAGGGCCCCTTCTGTCCCATTCCCATGAAAGGGTCTTACTTAGCAGGATGCATGATCTCTGATTAGAAGTATCTTAAATCTGGGAGCTCAAATTGGAGCCTGAGCTGGGGCACTGTAATATCTTGCTGACCTTACAGGCACAGTGTTATATGTAACCAGTTTGGATAAAGTAGAGCGCTAGGGGTGTGAAGGGTCTCTTGCCATGACCAGACAGTAGTCATTCTGATGACAAACCTCTCCGAACTTGCTTAGGCAACAGGATTCACCTTTATAGATTGAGCGGCAATACTACACCAGACAGCAGCCAGAAGCCGTGTCCAGTCTGGACAACTCACCCTTGCTGTTAGTATTGCACTAATTGCTTTAGAATGGGTTTCTTTAGGGGTGGATAATAGTTGTGATGAGTGATCTCAGGGTATAGGCAGGGCTTCAAAAGGGGGTGTTTGAGGATAGAAACCTTGATGTTACTGGAGAAAAAGCCAGAGAAGCCAGCTCTGTTTTATTCCCGACGTCAGTATAGTGTCAGGTACTCACGCCAGTGGCAGCCTCTTCCAGGTAGCCTTGCAAACCTGCATAGCTGCAATGCCCAGGGCTTTTGGTCATCAAGGTCAAGTCAGTCACTTGGGAATCTATAGTCAGTGTTTACAGGATTATTCCCACTGTATCAGGAGAAATGAATGATTGTTTTTCCAAGGTGCTTGAGTGCCCTTGCTGCTGGTGCCTCAAGTTCTAGATCTTACCTGCAGAGCCCCTGGCATTCAGACGTCAGGTTTCATTTACCATGTGATTTTCTTTGGGTGTGGCTTGAAACATTCTCAGCCTCTTTTCTCTCTTTCTCATCTTTTAAAAAAATTGCTAGTTCTTCAAAACTCTTTTCACTGGAGTCTAGAGCTCCAGTTGGAAATGAAATGAAAAGGCATTCACTATAGCCTTTTCTTTCCCACTTGTTGTTTTGCCTGCAGTGGCTGTCACAAAAAGTCGGTAGGGATAATAGACTTGGCAGAGTTGAACAGAGCTTTAGAATATCAGTTGCTAAGAGTTGTTCCTGTTGCTTCTCAAATGGAAAACCCCACAGCTGAGTGCCATTCTGAGAAGTCTTAATGCAGTTCATCCTTCATTAGATAAATTAAATATCAGCTTGGTTGCTGCCAGGCCTAGAACTACCCTCCATATTGGCAAAGCATCCTAGTGAGTAGTAGTTAGGCTTGATTCTCTTAGCCATGACGAGCATTCCAGTTCCTGCCTCTGTGTGTGAGGCCCTGCTGAATGAGCCTTCCCGTCTTTCCTGTGTCTAGAAAACACACCAGAGTGCCCTGCAGGTCCAGCAGAAGGCCGAGGCCATGCTGCAGGCCAACCACTATGACATGGACATGATCCGCGACTGCGCAGAGAAGGTGGCCTCACACTGGCAGCAGCTCATGCTCAAGATGGAAGATCGCCTCAAGCTCGTCAATGCCTCAGTCGCCTTCTACAAGACTTCAGAGCAGGTGGGCAGAGAGGGCCTGCTCCTAGGCTCCTGGTGACTGACTGTTCTGCCATTAGGGACAGCTCCGCCCCCACTGACATATAACAGTAGTGAACACTCAGGTCCAGGTGAAACAGAGGGCATGCTCTGCAGTGAGTTCCCTTGCTCCGTCAGCTGTCGAGAATAGCGAGTGACAGCAGCTGAGAAAACACAGCCTTTCTCTCGTGTGGGAAAACATCAGGGCAGTAGGAAACTCAGTTCTGGCTTTGCTTCTATTCTAAATCCCTCCCTGCCAGCCTCAATTCAGGCAAAGCCCGTGGTGGCCTGTAGCCGGTTAGACAGCAGGTGCTAGGTGATTCCTGAGCCTGGATCTTTGTCCCGCAGGTCTGCAGTGTCCTGGAGAGCCTGGAGCAGGAGTACAAAAGAGAAGAGGACTGGTGCGGTGGGGCCGACAAGCTGGGACCCAATTCTGAAACTGACCACGTCACGCCCATGATTAGCAAACACCTCGAACAAAAGGAGGCCTTCCTGAAGGTATAGGGCTGGGTCACACGGCTTGATTGAGGGCCACAGGGTCTCCTGACTGTCATTTAGAAGTGATTCTAGGTTGTGGGTGCAGACGTAGATGTATAGTTTGAACACACACGGCCCTAACTCTTGCCTCATGTGGAAAGTGACTGGGCTGATAACATTGATAACAGTCTGATCACTTCCGTGAAACTCACTGTCTTACAAGTTTCATGGAGAATGAACTAGAAGTCTGCAAATAACGTTTGACTAGAGGTTACTGTGCTGTGTAACGGTATTACAGTGATGAGATTTCTCTGAGGCAAAGTTACGACTAACAGGAAGGAAGCCCCGTGAATTTTGCAGACAGGAAGTAATTGGCTGGTTGATATGGTGTGAAGCACAATACCTATAGCTTGGACATTCAGCCTCTTTAGGCCTACAGATGGCATCTTGGAAGATGGAGAGACACCAAGGTAGGGTGGACACCAGTGCCTGTGGCTGAGAGTGGGTGCTAGCCTCAGGAAGCAGCCTCTTAGTCCTGTTCACACAGGTTGTCTTCTTCCGAGAAAGTTAAATGCTGGCTCTCAGAAGTGCTTCATCACGTTTTTATGTACATCGTTTTGGCTCACACAGAAGTCACAACTGTGCCTTGAGACAATTACATTTTTTTATTTATTTATTTATTTATTTTGGTTTTTTGAGACAGGGTTTCTCTGTGGCTTTGGAGCCTGTCCTGGAACTAGCTCTTGTAGACCAGGCTGGTCTCGAACTCACAGGGATCCGCCTGCCTCTGCCTCCCGAGTGCTGGGATTGAAGGCGTGCGCCACCACCGCCCGGCTACAGTTACATTTTTTGAAGTGGTCAGATGTTCAGAGACACTGGCCGCGGGGATGCGTCCACACTGAACTTTTAAATAAGCCCTGAGCATCTCTAGCTCCTGGCACCTGGGCCCATCAGAGATGTGGCTGCTCGCTTGTCTTCGTCACTTTACACAGGGTGGTTTCTCTCACGGCTTCAGCATTCTGCCTCCCATTGATCTGTTCCGGGTCTGAAGGTCATCTACCAACAGGATTGTTTAGTCTGGAAAACAGCATTGTGACTCTTTGCGTTAGGGACCTTAGAGAGAGCACAGGGATCCTGGTGTTGAGTAAGTTGGGATGGGACCACCATTGTAGCTTCCATACACTAATTGTAACTGTGTCAAACAAGAGCGTGGGTCTACTCCCTGCTGGCCTCTGTTGTTGGTTTACTATACCAACCGCCGTGAGGTGCTTTAGTTGGGAGATTTGCCTCTCTTGCTCCAGAATGTGCATAATAGGAATTGAATACCACTTAGTTAACATATTTTCACAAAAATTACACAGGAAAAGCCGTGTGGGTGAGGATGTAGAAGGGACCTGTGCGTCTGTGGGTGTTCCTGCCCCTCAGTCCTCACACTGAGGATCTACTGTACATTGATGACATCACCCAGGGTTGCCTAGCACATCAGCAGTCCCCAGTCATGTGCCACCGCCGCAATGCAAAATAACCAACTCCCCAGGTTTTGAGGATTTCACACTAAGAACTGAGGGATGAGTTTGGCCATTCGGGTTCCTTTACATATTGTATGACAGTCTCATCTGTGAGGAGGGGCAGAGAGCCTGGAAGTATTTACTGTCAGTCTGGCCTTTACAGAAATCTAGGCCCAGTGTAGCTGGGCCCTGTGCTACCAGCTTCCCATTAGTCTGCATGGTGGTCTGGAGCTGCCAGGGACCTCAGGGCTTGACTGGAAAAGGAAGGGTTCTGCCTTCGGTGTCTTGCCACGCAGCCTGTTTACTCAGCAGTCCTAACGTGATCTGACCTTGCAAAGTGAAGGAGTCTGTTTCTTTTTTGTTTTAAATAGAATTTAATCTCTGCATTTTGTAAACCATAAGTTAGCCAAGTGGCTGTTAAGTAAAAGACTTCTGATAAAGTCTTATGAGATTGGCGTTTCTAGATTCTCAGAAACACAAATCTGCATGAATCACATCACCTATACATTGTCCCCCAGTTACATATCTGCATTAGTCACATGACCGATACATTGTCCCCCAGACACATATCTGCAGGAATCACATGACCGCTACCTTGTCCTCCATTGTTTCTTAGGCTTGCACACTGGCCCGAAGAAATGCAGACGTCTTTCTGAAATACCTGCACAGGAACAGCGTGAGCATGCCAGGAATGGTGACGCACATCAAAGCCCCGGAGCAGCAAGTGAAAAGTGAGCATGCTGCCACTCCGCTTCCCTGTTTGTCCTAAGTGTCAGGTCATGCTAATGACAGCCTCATTAGCTGGCAGTTCAGTAACGGACGCCAAGAAATACGTAGCCCAGTAATATACTGAGTGAGCTATGTGCAAAACAGAAAACATTGTGTCAGGCGGATAGTTACTGTCCGTGCCTGTTAATGTATGTGAGTGGACATACATCAGAAATGAAGATGGCAGTTATTTAAATGCAGAGTCGTTTTAAAAGCTAACTCAAAATCATGGACCAGTATTGTGGCTACAAAATGCTTTCAGTGATGTATAGCTAAGACATGGTTAACGATAAAAGCAAACTGCAAAGTGTTATATAGTTTGTACCACTTGAGTATAATACAATTTTTTAAATTAATTTACATGTAGATTGATAGAAAAAGGTCTGGGGAAATTTATACCCAAGTTTAATTAGTGGGGTTGGTATATATAGAACGTGAAATAGATGAAGCCTGAGGTATACAGACAGAGTAAGTAGCTGCTGTAACCACTTTCACCCAGCTGAACCTGAGCTTTATCTGCAAGCGTTGTGACATGGACGCTTGTGTCTTGGAGTAATGGAGACTGTGGACTGCTGGAAATACTTTGTTTCTCCTGGAGTATAACTGGTGACAAAAGGTTTGTGCATCTCTTAGAATGAGGGCAGGCAGATGCGACTACCTGGGACTTGTGAGATCAATCCAGGGAGTCAGACAACGGTCTCATAGTCTCTCAGGAACTAGAGCCACCCCCAGACCCCCGAAGGCAGTTAACACTGTGCTTAGCTGCTTCTTGAACAACTTATTACTACTCAGAGCTGGAAACGTGAGCAGAGGGATTTCTTGATGCACCAATTGCCGTTCACATGCAGCGCTTGGGTGGAAGTGGTAGCTTAATACTCTGATGGATTTAAAAATTTCAAAATAGCTGGGTGTGCTGGACCACGTCTTTAACCCCAGCATTCACAGAAGCAGGCAGATCTCTGAGTTGGAGGGTAGCCTGGTTTCTAGAGTGAGATAACCTTATCTCGGATTTGCTCTGCTTTCAATAACTGGAAATATGGCCCCGGGACTCTGCACCGTTGCTGAGCTGTTTATTGGCACTGAGAGATCTGGAAGAGAGGCAGACGTTGTCTTCATTAATTAACATGAGCTCATGGGCCCCAGTGGATGACTGAACCCATGGTCACATGATGGCCCCACTTGAACTCAACAAGTCACCAAATAAAATCTGAACTGACTTTGCTAACCTGGCTGAGGTTTTCCGTGCAGCAGAGCAGTGTGGCCGCTGAGCTGATGCACAGATGAGACTCTTGTGCTTTCTCACAAAGCACACAGCCTGCTGCTTTTAAGACTTCCTAATGTGACAAATTATATTACAAGTATCAATGGTTTGACATGGATTTCTGTCTTGACACTTCTTTTCCGAAGCTTTTTCTTTGTTTTACTATCTTCTAGAATGAATTTACTATAAAAAAGAAAACTTAAAGGTATTGTCTTTGTCAGGGTTTTATTGGTGTGAAGAGACACATTGACCACGGCAGGTCTTCTAAAGGAAAACATTTGATTGAGCCTGGCTTACATTGTCTTCATGGCAGGAAGCACGGCAGCATGTATACAGGCAGGCATGGTGAAGGATCTTAGAGTCCTCCATTCGGATCATCAGGCAGCAAGAAGAGTGTGCAACTGCGTCTGGCTCGAGCTTCTGAAATCTCAAGCCCACCCCCAGTGACATACTTCCTCCAACAAGGCCACATGTCCTAATCCCTTCAAATGCCCTCCTCAGCACCAAATAAACAGAAGTCGAAAGTGAAAAGTGGACCACGAGGATGTAGAGGATGTAGATCAGTTGACAGTGTGCTTGCCTGGCATCTGGGCAGTGCTGGGTTCAGTCCCTAGTGCCGCATGAACCAGGCATGACGGTGTACTACCGTGATTCCAGCCCTCAGGAGGTGGCAGCAGAGGTCAGAAATTAGAATAGGTTGTCCGAGCTATCTGTGGAGTTTCAGAGATATCTGTTTAGCAAATTAGGTCTGTGACTTATATGTCCCAGTAGTTTTTCCTGATTTTTTTTTTATGTGCCCAATGTTTTGACAGTAGCTATTGTTCATCAGTTTTAGTTTCTATGTAAGGTATTTTTGCCTTCACTGCTTCCTGGTCCTCTGCTTCTCTAATTCCCTCCTTCCCCTCCTAAGGCTTTATGATTAACAAGTATAAGGAAACAACAAATTATTTTTAATTATTTTAGCTCTATTGCACTGTTATTTTAAGACAGACTTTCATATGTATCTCACAGTGGCTTCAGACTCAAGGGTGAGAGGATAAGGAGTCTGCTCCAGGTGCCGACTGAGATCTTAGACAGGAGCAGCGTCTTTCTTAGCCTGTCTTGCTGTGAAATAAGCAGAGACATCTAAGTGAAAACAAGAGATTCTAGTGTTTCAGTGGAGAACAAGCACCAACATCTTTTCCTTTTTCATCTCAGATATCTTGAATGAACTCTTCCAGCGGGAAAACAGGGTATTACATTATTGGACCATGAGAAAAAGGCGGCTGGACCAGTGCCAGCAGTATGTGGTCTTTGAAAGGAGCGCCAAACAGGTCAGTGCATACCGGGCTCCCCACGCCCTCCTCCCATGTTCACACAGGAGTGCTCAGCAGTTAGTGTTCCTCCCATGCTCACACAGGGTGAGTGCTCAGCAGTAGTGTTCCTCCCATCCTCACACAGGGTGAGTGCTCAGCAGTAGTGCTCCTCCCATGCTCACACAGGGTGAGTGCTCAGCAGTTAGTGCTCCTCCCATGCTCACACAGGGTGAGTGCTCAGCAGTTAGTGTTCCTCCCATCCTCACACAGGGTGAGTGCTCAGCAGTAGTGCTCCACCCATGCTCACACAGGGTGAGTGCTCAGCAGTAGTGCTCCACCCATGCTCACACAGGGTGAGTGCTCAGCAGTTAGTGCTCCTCCCATGCTCACACAGGGTGAGTGCTCAGCAGTTAGTGCTCCACCCATGCTCACACAGGGTGAGTGCTCAGCAGTAGTGCTCCACCCATGCTCACACCTCCTTTCCTACATGGGCAGATTTTTGTTATAAAAGCCCTCTTTAACGCACTACATTCTGATGGCAGAAACAATCATGTCCTTTAAGCTTGTAACAAAAATAAAGCCCCAAAGCCTGTGAAAGTGTGACGCCCTGTTTGTTTCATGCTGTACAAGTGTGCCATTTGGTTTTCCCGACCTGCCTTCACCTCACACCTAGAGCTGCCAAGTACAAGTCATTGATGTAATTATTGTTTCCAAAGCTTTGTCGAGTCCTGGGTAAGTGCGTATAGAAACTCAGCAGGTGCTTTCTCTCTTACACTGCTGTGTTTATATATTAAGGAAAAAGTGAATTTTCAGGTAAATTTTGAGCTAAAACTACATGAGAAACATGACAGAATTTCTAATAATTCAAGATAATCAAAAAGGGTTCTTGAGTTTGGCTGAGGCAGAGACATGAAAGGGTCCATTATATCCTGAGGGCACTGTGGGATAAAGTGCTTATGGGGAGACTGTCTTCAGACTGACTGAACTTCATTTTAAAGTAATCTATTTACTTATGTCTTGAGCAGTAAAATTCATCTCAGTTCTCTTGGCTTTAGTATAGGCAGAGAAATGCAGGATTAATTTCATTCCCTCAAAACATGAGTGTGTAGGATCAAAACCCCGTGCCATTGTCCTTGGCGTCTCATCAGCTCTCATTGTTCGCCATGTTCAGAGAGTCCAGTTTTATCCCATGCTTTTTCAGTCACAGTCCAGCTGGCCTTGGTGAGCTCCCAGTAGATCAGCTCCACTGTCTCAGTTGCTGGCTTTGTGGGAGCCTAGCCAGTTTGGATGTTCACCTTCCTAGATATGGACAGAGGGGGGAGGACCTAGGACTTACCACAGGGCAGGGAACCCTGACTGCTCTTTGGACTGGAGAGGGAGGGGGAGAGGAGTGGGAGGAGGGGGAGAAGGGTGGGAGGAGGGGGAGGGAAATGGGAGGCTGGGAGGAGGTGGAAACTTGTCTTTTTTTTTTCTTCCTTTTCTCAATAATAAAAAAAAATGAAAAAAAAAAAACAAAAAAAAACGTGAGTGTGCCTAGGCTTGGGGTGGATATCCTCTGTGTGAAGTGATTGCCACCCAGGGCTGCTCCTGTGGGCAGTCAGTGTTGACCTCTGTCCTGAGAGTCCAGTGTGGGCTCTTTGTGAAACCACACACAGCACCACACGCCTGACCCCAAACATTCATTCAGGCCTTGCCAGCCAGGGAGAAATGAAATTTCAGTTTAGGTTTCTCACATAGCATATAGATTTTGTTCCAGGCTGATTTGTTAGTTTCAAAGGGCAGCCATGTTGAGAACGTCTCAACTACCTACAGATTCTGGAGCTTGGATCTGGTTCTCTGTTGACCTCTTCTCTCATCTGTGATCAAATCCGCACAGTGGCGGGCTGTGGTGTCTCATGACACTCCACTGCACGGTGCTTCATGTTATGGAGGTGGCTCTGGTTCCTAACGAGGCAGTGTTACACATCCTTTCACACGGTTAGGTTGAGTTCAGCTGCAGGGAGCACAGCTTCATGTCCTTCTGGCATTGCTGATGGGGACCTGCCAGGCTGCTGACCTGAGCTCTGCTCCACATGGACCCATGGCATCTGGTAGATATCCCCGGCTCACGGCAGACCATGCTCCCTCAGATTTTGTGGTTTTCAGTGTCGCATGCTAAGATTTCTAAGTGGATGGCAGTGTGGAAAGGGGCATGGTCTCCATGGTACCACCTCTGGGCTTGTCATTCCCCTGGCCCTTCCTGCTTCCACCTCCCAGGGCTTCCTGTCTTATCTCCACCACTGAAGCTGCCTGGGATGGAGTTCAGGCTGTTCTTGATACTTCCTCTCCTCTTATCTGTCCCTGGTGTCTCCCAGCCCTGACCTCTATTTTCGGCTCCCAAATGTATAAATTTCTGGTACTCCTCAGCGTGTCTCCACTTGGCCTCACCAGAAGCTAAGCTGCTCTCCTGAGTCCCTGTGCCCGGGCCCCACTCTCATGGTAATTCAGTGAGGAGTGACAGGTGTGTCTTCCATCCCTGCCTTTCCTTTGTTCTCCTTGCCCCCCTTTTGTTTCTTAGTTGGGGGTGCTGACCTCCTGTGTGCCCCACTCTACCCTCCCCATCCCAACAGAGCCTCTGCCATTTCCACTCAGTCTCCATTTCATCCTTCTCTGTACAGTGCCCATATTCGCGACTACAAAGAACTTCAAGCTCTGCCCGCACCTCTGTGGGCTCACTTGCTCTCCAGCCTCTGCTCTGGCCTCTTCTGCTTTCTCTCCTGTGGCAGGCCGAGCTGGCCTCTGATCACACATGTCATCCCCGGGCTGCTCCTTCGCCTGCAAGTCCCACAGGAGACCCCGCCTCCCATGGCCCTCCTGATACGGTCCTCCTTTTCTCATCGGGATTGCGATCTGACTCACTTTTCGTCTGTCTCCTTTGCACTTTGTAAGCTGAGGGGCAGGCATCTGGCTCCCTAGTTTCTCATGGAATCTGGCTGCAGCCTGGGGTTCTGGCCACTCTTATTCCTGAGGTCATCTGCCTCTACAGTGTGTACTCAGAAACACTTTTCAATGGGGCCTTCATTTTTGCCAGTGTTAACATTGTTTCCAAGATGGACTGACCATCTTTATTTAAGCTCAAAGAAGAAAATGTCCAGCTGATAGCTGAACTGCCCCATGGCTTGAATTCCTACAAAAATTCCACAGTGGGACTGGGGGCAGTGGCATAGGAGGTAAAGTTCTTAGGACTAAATTTGAACCCCAGAACCGACATTTTAAAAAAAAGTTGAGCAAAAAACAAAACAAAGTCATGCTATGGAGGTATACACTTAAAATCACAGTGCTGAGGGAGGCAGAGATAGGCATAGCCTATTTGATTAGTCCCAAGCCAATGGGAGAAACTCCCTAAAATGAGAGTGGCTGGCTCCTGAGTGGTGACATCATAAATTAACCTCTGACCTTCACATCTGCACATGCAGTGTGCACATGTGCACACACTGCCAACAATGCAGTGACGTATCTGAAAGAGAAGCTAAGTGGGTGTTCCAGCAGCAACATGTTAGCACAGATGGCTTCAGGACTCTGGGACACAGAGACGTTCCTGCTTTTTAAAATGCTGGTTTTCCTTAGCTTGGCCTGTTCGGACTTGTTTAAATAGTCCGATTCCATTTTAAGCACTGACACCTTTCCTCAAGCATTGTCGTTAGACTGGGAAGGCGAAGTCCTGGCTTCTCCTGAGCGTAAGATTATGCATACTGTGGGATGGGTCCTCTCCACCCCCAAGTACGAGTGAAGTGTAGGCATCAGTCCAGGTGGTTCCAGGGACGTAGTAGTCTGGGAAGGAAACCGAAGGCTAGAAAGGCACACCTGTTTTGACTTGAAACCCTGTAGCATTAGAAAGCTATGGCTTTCTCTGTCCTTCTCCCAGCCCACCTCTGTGTTCTTGAAAAGAGACATTGAGTAGAGGTTCTCTGACTGTGCTGTTAGGGTCATGGTCATAAGAACTCTTTGAACCATTGTCATGTTGGTGACAGAACCCTTTTGCCCTGCCCTGCTCTTTAACCCTGGAGCCGTGATGCTCCTATCAGCCGTGTATCTGTATGAGGGGTTGTTAATGCGTGCCAACCTTGGCCTACACGACAAGGCATGCAGTGATGTCTGCTTCCCCTAAACGTGTTTGCATTGCTCTCCTGTAGGCGTTAGAGTGGATCCATGACAACGGGGAGTTCTACCTTTCCACACACACCTCTACAGGGTCCAGCATCCAGCATACCCAGGAGCTGCTGAAAGAACATGAGGAGTTTCAGATAACGGCCAAGGTAAACCTGCAGGAATGGGTTTCTGGTCCACGAGTCTTCTCGGCTCTCCCACTACAACCCAGAACATCCACTTCAGGGAAGGGTACTTGTCAGAGGCAGTATTGAGAGAGGCCTGTGACGCTGGAGAAATGGCTGCCCAGTGAGGTGCCATAGGCTGAGCTGATGTGATGTTCTTCCCCGGTGGGAGCCTTTAATGGTCTCACTTTGTTTACCTGTGATGTGTTCACCTGATTTCTGCAACAACCTCCATGTCTTCTAGCTTTTGCTTTGTTTCTTGTGTTATTTCTTGGCTGTCTTCCTCTTGTTTGCTTTTTGAGTTATTTTATCAAGTGTTGCTGTTTTTCTGAAACACCAGGGGGTGTGTGATCATCTGATTCTGTATTCTGTGCCTTGCCCTTCCTTATCACCAGTTCCTGGAAAGCACCACAGTGGTACCACTCAGCACAGTCCGTTCCCAACACCGTCTGTGGCTACAGCTGGCAAAGCTGATGTCACAGTCTCGGTTACTGGTTGTTCACCTGTTTGAGACACTAGAGGCGTTGCCGCTTTCCTCTTTAAAAGAGAATTGGATGCCTATTTCAGATGGATTGTATCTTGGTGTCACCTGGACTATAAGTAAACAGACACATTGACACAGATTGTTCCCGAAAGCGTGCTTCTCAGGGGCTGGTTCTGGTCTTTATCTCAGGGTGTTTTGAATTGCCTAGAATTAGTTCCCTTCTCTATGATTTTGCTGCTTTTTTTGTCCTCAGAGTTTGTTTTTAAATACCATTTATTTGTGTTGAGCTATACATGCTACAGCATACATGGAGGGGTTGAGGCTGGCTGGTGGGAGTTGGTTCTCCTTTGACCCTGTGATCCTGGGGACCGCGCTCAGATTTCCAGCTTAACAGCAAGTCTCATTCAGTGACCCCCTAGCTTGATATTCAGTAAATGGTTGGTTTTATTTTGTGTGGGTGTGTGCACACACGCTGAAAGATTTTTTTAAAATACATTTTAACAGTATGTTTGAGTTTTTAGAAGATGCTGACAGTTATTTCAGATTTAAGAGTGAAAAATAATTGACCAACCTGAATAACATATTTTTTTTACAAAAAGATATAAGTATTCCTGTAAAGAAACAGGAATAATTATCTTTAAAGAGAGAGAGAGAGAGAGAGAGAGAGAGAGAGAGAGAGAGAGAGACTAAAAGGAGGGAAGGGAGGGAGAGAGGGACTGGCCATGATGGCACACACCTGTAATCCCAGAACCTGGGAGGCAGAGACAGATGAATCTCTTGTGAATTTAAGGCTAGCCTGGTCTACATAATGAGTTCAGTCCTGCCAGGGCTATAGAGAGAGACCCTGTCTCCAAAAACCCAAAACATCTAGAATAACTGTCTTATGTGGCCCTTAACCAGCTTTGAAGACATAAAGAGGACTTTTCCCACCAATTGATGTCACAATAGCTACTTTGTGTTTGGCCTGTTTCTGTTTTTGCTTCTGTAACATTTGTGGATCCTCCTCCTGGCCTCTCTTCCGTTTCCCCTCAGTTTCTGAGTGTGCTGGGCCTTGGGTAGCCTGGTCCTGATCATCATGCACTGGGGCTGCAGAGAGCTGGTTCCCTAGTGCACTGGGTGGGATGATGGGCACTGGGGAGGGTGGGACTCAGGCAGGGTGGAAAATGCCCCCTCCTAGAGATCCCGAGAACACCCAGAGAGCAGACTGGTCCTGCATCAAAGGTGTGAGGACCGTGGCTTTCCATTCCCTGGATACAGCACATTCAGCCATGTAATTCGTGTTTTGTTAGTAAAGGTACAAAATCATCAGTACTGGGAGTGTTACAATTCTGTTTTTCTCCAGCGATCCTTTGATTGGAAGGATGTTAAGGAAGTGCCTAATGTTGCACCCAGAGGTAGATCAGAAAACAGCTGTTTCCTCCTCTGCTCAGCTCCCAGTCATGTTGGTCTCCTTAGCCTCTTCACAGCCCTGGGGCTGCACTGCTGTTGATTTCAGTGATGGGTCCACTCCATTCACTAGGGCAATAGGTGTGGGAGGTTTCCCATTACTCCCAAACATTCCTTCCTATTGAGTTTGAGTGTGGCTATTGGAAGGTTAAGGCAGTGGGTTGCATATCTTTGAATCTTGTGTTTTGTAAAATCTAAAACTGTATCATCTGACCACGCTGTTCCCAAGTCTGTACAACTAACTATTGATTTTGTTAAACATTATGTTATATTAGGTTTTGTTTACTGTATTAAGGTCGGCAAACTGTGTTGTCTTTATTTTTATTTTTACTTATTTATTCTCAGCTCTTAAGGTACTTAAACCGTTAAAATTTGTCTGTGCAGATTTAGCGTTATTTACTCGGGTGGACTTCACCACAGTGGAAGAGATATTAGTATATAACACCCCCTGCTTCTGGAGGTGACATTCATACCAGAAAGACAAACAACAGTCATACAAAAGATAGAAATAATTTACACCATCTTAGAAAATAATAAGTAGATCGAAGAGTGACTGACATAGAGCAACTGTGCTTTGGAGGTGGTCCACAGAACTGTTAACAAGATGATCCACGGGATACTTAGGAAGGTGGTCCACGAGACTGTTAGGAAGGTGGTTTTTATTAGAGAAGAGATGTGAAGGGACATTCTCTGGGGATATCTAGGTATAGTCTTCTCTGCAGAAGCACCTGCAAACAGAGCCAGAGGAAGACCTGAGCCAGGTAATGGGAACTAGGTACTCAACCCCAGGTCTTGCTGTGAAGTTAGACTAGGGAGGTTTCCCAGAGAATTCTGGCTCAAAACTTTCATTTCACATTTACAAAATCAGATAGTTTAGAATGGGAGTTGAAATCTGACTTTGTTTTCAACAATTTTCAGTTGATTTTCTAAATATGAATCAGTGGTTAAGAGAACTGGCTGTTCTTCCCTAGGACCCAGGTTCTATTCCCAGCACCCACATGATGGCCTAGAGCTGTCTGAAACTCAGGTTCCACGGAATCTGATGCCCCAGCACACTGGTGGTGCATAAATGTACGTGTAGGCAAAACATCCATGCACATAAAATGAAAATAGATATTTCTTGTTTTATTTTTAAAGTGTAACTGAGAAAAGCAGGTTCCTTGAAACAATAATTTGCTTCCTTGAAATGTCAGATCTCAAGGAAAACCCAGTAGTAGCTATCAGGGTGGTAACGTGAAAGGATGCTGAGAAGTCAGAGCTGGGTGAAGCTGATGCTGCGTGTGCATAACCTTTGCTGTATGGCAAGCCCTAACGCTAAGGAAAGTACGGAGTCTTGATTGACTTCATACTTTTCTGTGTGCATAAAGTGAAATAGCCTTTGTTATAAAAATGGAACTGCTTCTCAGAAGAGAGTTTGCTGTTGGTGAGTTTTCCTGTGGGCTGTTCTTGGTGCCTGGTTGTCCCTGAAGATCTGGAGGTCAGAACTAGATGCATAGAAAAACATGTATGCAGCAAGGAACTGCTTATGCAACACACATCTGTTGTGCAAAGAAGTAGAATAAAGCTAAAGAATCTCCTGCATGGACCTCCTCATTCATTCATTCATTCATTCACTGACCATTCTGCAGATTGTTACTGACCAGAGGAGACCCTTGACAGATACACTCAGTTCTAACTTTGAGCTCATAGGAACTCCACTCACTGTGGAAGAACAGAGGGAAGATTGGCAGTCTAGCCTCTGGGAGGCAGGCTGGATGGTTTCAGGGCAGACAGGGTGCCACTTCCCCTGTGCGTTGGGTTCACGTGCCTCATAGCACTTTCCTGTTGTTTTCGCAGCAAACCAAAGAGAGAGTGAAGCTATTGATACAGCTGGCCGATGGCTTTTGTGAAAAAGGGCATGCCCATGCAGCAGAGATAAAAAAATGTGTGACCGCGGTGGATAAGAGGTATAGAGACTTCTCTCTGCGCATGGAGAAGTACCGGACCTCTTTGGAGAAAGCCCTGGGGATTTCTTCAGATTCCAACAAATCGGTGAATTGCTTTGTACACCCTTGGACAAGTCGTGGTCTTGGTCCCATGCCATCTCAGCTGCTCTCGTTAACTGGCTTCATTGACTCTCATTCCACAGAGCAAAAGCCTTCAGCTGGACATCATTCCTGCCAGCATCCCTGGGTCAGAGGTCAAGCTTCGGGACGCTGCTCACGAACTCAATGAAGAGAAACGGAAATCTGCCCGCAGGAAAGAGTAAGCCAGCATTGCCTGAAGGGAGTGTCAGCCAGCCTGCAGACAGGCTGCTGGGCAAGCGTGGCAGTCAAGTGTCTGCTGAGATTTCACTTCTCTGAGAGCTGACTTCTTATCACATGACTCGGTGTCTTGTCCTGTTTTCTCTGTGCCTTCCTTTCCTAGGTTGGCAAATTGCTTGCTAACAGTGGTAGAGAAAACTGACAACTCAGATGTAGGTATTTAAAAAGTTTGTAAGCTATGCTTACTAACTAAAGATCTCCCTACTTCCACTGAGTTCCCGCTCTGGTAGTTTTGTTGCCCGGGGATATTTGGCAGTGTGAGGAGAGATTTGGTTATCATTCTGTGGGAACTGGGAAGGAACAGTGTATCTGGAATCCAGAGGGTATGGACTGAGGAAGGCACTAAGTCAAGCCACAGTCCACAGTGGAGCTGGGCAGCCTGGGTGTCGCCATAGGCGCTCTGGTCGAGTGTTTTCAAATATCTTGGAATTAGTAGATGACTGTCGTTCTGTCTGTTCTTGATTTACCTCCCTCGAGCCTTTACCTTAGGTATAATACTTCTAGGCTCTCTATTTATTTAATAAATCTCTATAAAATAGATGACAATAAAGAGTCATAAGTATATAGCTTAACTGAGCTGAACAATTTTTTGTTCAAGGTTCATAATGGCTGAGCTAATTCAGACTGAAAAGGCTTATGTGAGAGACCTTCGCGAGTGCATGGATGTAAGTCTTCTCCTTGTTCATTCAGACTGAGTTTCAGCTTGCTGTTTTATTACTCTGTTGCTGGTTATCGGAATAGTGACAGTGTAGCGTCCATGTTCCCCGTGTTCTGTGGTGTTCCAGGAGTGTGTTGGCTCACTGCAGAGATGACACAGCACTAAACCTCTCATTCACTTGTCACATGGATAGCCTGGCTCACATTCTTTGTGTAGAGAATAGCAGCTTCAAAGAAATGTGCCTGACTGTATGGCGCCTGGTACTCGGGCACACCCTGCTTGGTTTTGTTATTTTGTTTTGTATTTTTACCTTGTGACAGATTTCGTTCCAATTTTGAAGCTGGGAATAAGCTAAAGACCTATAATAAATCTTCCCAAGTGTTAACAGCAACTATAAAAAGAGACGTTTTTCATGTTTGCTCAGAGGGACCACTCTTACAAACACTCCTAGGCTCCCGGTCCCTGTTTATAGGCTGTCGGAGTGGCTGCTTCTTGAAAGTTGGAGTTGATTTTTTTTTTTATCCCTTTGCTTCCTTCTTGGGCAGACCTACTTGTGGGAAATGACCAGCGGGGTGGAGGAGATCCCCCCAGGCATCGTCAACAAAGAACTCATCATCTTTGGCAACATGCAGGAAATCTACGAGTTCCACAACAAGTAAGCAGCTTCACTTGGTCGAGGGAGACTGTGGTGATACTCCATTACGAAAAAAGATTTACAGCTGAATTTAGCAGAGTTCAGTGATTCTGTTGAAATTCGGCCTGAGCCAGTCAGCTATGCATATTTCAATTTCTTCTACTTTGAAACATGGAATGTGGTGTTTTTCATTGCGTTCACGTCACTGTAGTGAGACCAGGTGATGGGCCTCCTGTGGACCAGCCTCTCCCCATGCCCCCTCTTGACTCTCCCAGTCCCCAGTATCCACTGTTTACTCTGGATTCCTAGGAGGTGACCTTTCTAGGCTCTGCTTGTGAATGAGACCTTAGTATTTTCTTCCAGCTGCCTAACACTAGTGTCTTCCTCGAGGAGACTGCTGGTGTGAAGTTTCTGTTAGGAAAGATTTGAACACCAAAAGGACCGCTTCAAGTTAGAGTAACTTACCCTAGTCAGGAGCTACAAATTTTGTTAAACCTTAAAATGCAGAGGACACAGAAGTTTTCCAACTCTGGCGTATCTTACTAGTAAAATGATCTCGACGCCTTCATAACAACCTCTTTCTCCTCTACAGCATCTTCCTAAAGGAACTGGAGAAGTACGAGCAGCTGCCAGAGGATGTGGGACACTGCTTTGTCACCTGGGTAAAGAGCCCCCACTACCCGTTCTCTCTCACATGGTGGGAAGAAGCAGGGAGGGTTCTGTACACTTCTTGGTTGCTGTCTTCTTCTGCTTCCTTGGCACATGGAAAAGTACACCTTCCCTCCCAGAGAGAGATTCCCGTTGGTCCCACTGGGATGTGTTCTTATTGGTCATACTGATGGCTTGAACTAGAACATCAAGCCAAGCCTCTGGTTGATGTTGGGGTTTGTCCTGCATGAGGGCCTGGTCTGCTCAGGGAAGAGGCTCTTGCCCAGACGAGGCCTCTTAGTGCAGTGGCTTTTCTTCTAAAACAGTTTCTCCTGTGGAAGCTTCTATTTCCTTAGTCCAGAGAAGTTATCTCCCATATCAAAGGCTTTTATGTTGTGACTTGTGGTTGGGAGAAGATACCGAAATAAAATGTTCCTTTTCTTTTCTTTTCTTTTCTTTTCTTTTCTTCTCTCTCTCTCTCTCCCTCCCTCCCTCCCTCCCTCCCTCTCCCTCTCTTTCTCTTTTTTTTTGTTATAGGCAGACAAGTTTCAGATGTACGTCACATACTGCAAAAATAAGCCTGATTCTACTCAGTTAATACTAGAACATGCAGGGTCCTATTTTGATGTAAGTATCCAATTACTAAAGTGCCATGAGAATGTCCAAGCTGAATTCACTACCGGTGAAGTGTAACTTTTACCACACTGCTAGGATAATATTTTTTCATCTCTCATGTTTATACTGGAGTATTCTTTTATGTTTTATTACATTGTATTTAGTGTGTGTGTTTGTGTGCATGCGCGTGTATGCACATATGTGTGCTCATATGCATGTAGCTTAGAGGACAACTTTCAGGAGTTGGTTCTTTCCTTCCACTGTGTGGCTGGCTCCTGGAGATGAAACTTGGGTCGTCAGGCCCTGTAGCAGGTGCCTTTACCCATGAGCCATCTCACCAGCCCCTATTTTGAGATTTCTTATATGTGCTTCTGCTTAGAATGCATCTATTGTATTAGAAATCATATATGTATAAGACATTTCAGTCTTTAATATAGACATACTTGTAACTATCCCTTATATATTACCATTAATTTTATATGCAAGAGTATACATAAAAGATATAAACTTACTAATCTCATGCATTTCTGAAAGTGACCTAGCAGGAAAGTCCTAGCAATTTGACTACCAGGTCAAGTAGATGTCCGTCAATTGTCTGCTTGACTAGGCTTAGCATGGGGGTCCTCTGCTTTTCAAAGATGGTGCAGAGATATTGTTTCTGTAAAGGGCGAGGGATACAATATTATTAAATGTATTTTGGGTTTCAGAACTAGTCAGATATGTGGCAGATTGTGACTGGCAGAAGGTACTGAGTGCTGTGTACCTGTGGTGACAAGGCCAGGGAGTAGTGGGATGACCCTGTTGTGCTCAGGGAGGACTCAGTGTATAGTGAAGCCTTGCCCGGCCTAATGCTGTGATTGTTGTATTATTTCACATGCAGCTACAGTCTAGAAAGCCTAAGCAGAGAGAGCATGTGCGCAGCCACAACTTTAAAACAAAACAAACAAACCCTGTTGGGCTAACAAGATGGCTCATAAGTAAGGCACTCGACCATACGGGCCACATGATGGAAGAAGAAACCAACCTCATGAGTGTCCTCTGGCATCCACACAGGGGCCCCCAGATAGAGAAATACAGGATAACTTCTGAAAACCCTGTGTGTTTAAGCATTCAGGAATAAAGGAAGTTATACCTACCTGACCGATACATGTCTTTGCTGTCCATTGCAGGATTACTTTGACTTTTTTTTTTTTTGGTTTTTCGAGACAGGGTTTCTCTGTAGCTTTGGTGCCCATCCCGGAACTAGCTCTTGTAGACCAGGCTGGCCTCGGACTCCCAGAGATCCGCCTGCCTCTGCCTCCCTAGTGCTGGGATTAAAGGCGTGCGCCACCTCCACCTGGCCTACTTTGACTTTTTTTTTTTTTTGGTTTTTTTCAAGACAGGGTTTCTCTGTGGTTTTGGAGCCTGTCCTGGAACTAGCTCTGTAGACCAGGCTGGTCTCGAACTCACAGAGCCTACTTTGACTTTTAAAGAGGTTTTGGTTATAATGTCCTCCATTCTTTGGACATCTTACTCCCTTCGATTATCCTTTTCCCCAGAAGAAGCATTTCAGAACACCTGTCATGTGTTTTACTCTAGCTAGCTGGTGAGCACTGTGAAGTGCTGGATGGCATTCCTGCCTTCTCTGAGGAACCTGACACAATAGCCTCAGATTTGTAAGCACGATGATCGCAAGATGCACAGTAGAAAAGAACACACTAGACACACTGTGGCTTGGCATACTGCAGCCCCCTTTCTGCTCGGTGCTCTGCCGTCCTCCCATGTGACCTGGAGAAGTGTATGCTGGGGTTCTGACAGCCCTCCAAGAAAGAAGAGCTTATTTGAGCAGGCTCAGACACTGGTCATGGATTTGGATCACACACTTGTCACTGATGTGATAGTGTTGCCATTTGTTAATAGTTTGACCCTATGATAAGACTTTCCCGTTTCTGTTTTTATTTAAATGTAGGAGATACAGCAGCGGCACGGGTTAGCCAATTCCATCTCTTCCTACCTGATTAAACCTGTTCAGCGAATAACAAAGTATCAGCTCCTTTTAAAGGTACGTATGAAGCCTCTTCAGTCTGCAAAGTCTCCTGAGGACTTATGTATTTGAAATCTTACTGAGTGACTTGATTGATTACCATCCCTACAGAAATCTGTAGCTGCTATGAGCATAAAGTCAGCCAGAAGGCAAAATTAAATTTGTTTATATCCAGATAATTTCCCCTTTGCCTGCTAATTCTATAAAAGTGCTTTGTCTTTAAGTTTGTCTCTTATTGCCCTCAGAATCAAAGGCTTTGTTCTCACCCTATGTTTCCACTAAGATTGTGCTATTTCTAAATCTTACCTCATTTTCCCAAAAAGTTCCACGTGGGAGCAGTAGTAGACTACATCAGACCTCCTAGGTGGGAAAGCGGTCTCCACAGGCAGGAGCTGAAGCGCTCTGTACTCTCAAGGAGTTTCTGTCCCGCTCCATAGAGCGTAAATATCTGACCACAAATGAAGGCACCTGTCAGGGATGAGTTCCTCTGGCACAGTGGTCCCCAGCCTTCCTAATTGCTGTAACCTTTTAAGATACTTCCTCATCTTGTGGTGACCCTAACCATGAAATTATTACTACTTTATAACTGTAATTTTGCTACTGTTAAGAATTCTATGTAGATATTTTTGGAGATAGAGGTTTGCCAAAGGAATCTCAACTCAGAAGCTGAGAATCACTGCCCTAGACCCTCCAAGCTTACTGCTGACCATACTGCTGTGTCCCTCCTGTACACGGCACATACAAGATTGCTGTCACTTTGACTAAGGATAGTCGTGACACCCATTCGGGTGTAAGCGTGCTTTCCCTGCTGTCCTCCCCACGTGACAGCTGATGATTTTTCAAGTAGGAAGTAGAATTGCACACGTAGATGCCCACAGGAGGGTATGGCTCGTCTGTAGAGTCCCCGTAAGCACTCTGCACTGAGGATGGGTGGCCTGTGGTGTGTTGCTGTTCTGATGCAGGGTCCAGCTAGATATTGGCATTGTGCAGTTATGTGGTCAGGGGCAGGTGGAGTCTGCCATAACTTCCTTCACAAACCGATAGCATTCTATTTTCTCATTTTGGAGATACCGTGTTTGACTGATATATCAATGGCAACCAGCTCTGTCTTCCTCCACTGTCCTCATTCAGGTAGTTGCCTGTTGAGTAACTCGCTTTTTAATAAGAAAAATTCCCAGTTGGGTAGTTTATTTCTTGAATGCTCTGTGTTTTCATGGATTTCTGCCATCTGCTAGGCTGCTGCTGGCAGAGCATCTTTGCAATCCTTTGCTATTTCACGGTGTTGCTCTTTCCCAGGAGCTGCTCACGTGCTGTGAGGAAGGAAAGGGGGAGATTAAAGATGGCCTCGAGGTGATGCTTAGCGTTCCAAAGCGAGCCAACGATGCCATGCACCTGAGCATGCTGGAAGGTAACAGGTGCACCCTGCCCCTAACGTGCAGTGACATCATCTCCATGATGCTCTGTATACAGGGATCATCATCTTCTTGACTCGGGAACAGCCATGCCATTCCACACGCCAGGAGCACTTTGCGTCACCTATCTCTATTAATGCCATCCGACTTTCCTGACACCTGTTAGAGAGGTGTAAGCAGTAGATGGAGACATTGAGAACCAAGGTTATCAGTTGCTTGATGCTTGTACAAAGCAGGCATCTTGTGAAGCAAGTGAATTTAGTGTGTGACATGATGAACAGAAATGAGGCTAATGTGTCAAGCAGGTATTATAGCCAGTCCACTTTGCACTGATACTTCTATTTAATAAAGTTGCTTCTGTGTGGTCAAGGTTAGCACTGCAATGGGCCTTTCCCTAATGCTTGTGCTAGTTTATATTATTTTATTGATAAGAAATTTATTAATTAGAACACGAGTGCCAGTATGTAGCAGAAACTCAAATCAGGCAACACAGATTTTTCTTCCTCTGCTGTCAGATATATGACTGACTTCTCCATGATGTCTCCAAAGGGGAAGGAGCGTCTTCTGGCCTGTTTCTCTCCATCCTATGTATTTCCTACTTGTCCTGGAAAGCTGCAGGGCCACATTAACTTTCCGCCTCACAGGAAGTAGGGAAACATGTGGGTAGGGAACCCACCCAGCGGTATGCATTTATTTTCTCACTTCTCTGAGTTGAGGTGCCTCGTTCTTCCTAGCCGCGAAGGGACTGGTGAGTGAGCAGCTTACGGTGGCCCTCGAGGGCGTGCCTGCTCTAAAAGAAGAGACCGAAAGGGAGGCAGTGAGCAGCTTATGGTGGCCCTAGAGGGCATGCCTGCTCTAAAGAAGAGACCGAAAAGGGAGGTAGTGAGCAGCTTCTGCCCCAGGGGCCGCTTTGCTAAGTCCTGGACTTGGCCACAGTGTTGCCAGGTCCAGGCTGATTCAAGTGCAGAGTATTTCAGACTCACAGAAGACGGCTTAGTGACATTGTCTCCACTAGACTAGGACCTGAGCAGAGGGTCTCAGGGACATCCAGGCCGAAGAGGTAAAGAATCAGACAGGAATGTGGGTTGTGATGTGGAGTTAGACCAGACCTCAGGTGACCTAAGCCAATAGAAAGGAGTAGAAAGGAAAGAATAAGACTGCAAGGATCCCCAGAAATGTCTTGAACTTGGGAAAATACACACACAGTGTACTTTAGGAGGAGTTCTTCGTCAGGGGGCCCATTGTGAAGAGCATGGAATACAGGACTGGAAGCAAGCGAGGGCATTTACAGTGAAACAAAGACTGATGCTTCCTTCTGATCATGCTTACTCTCCCTTTGAGCTGATTTGCTTTTATTTTGTGTTGTAGGGTTTGATGAAAACATCGAGTCTCAGGGAGAACTCATCCTGCAGGAATCCTTCCAAGTGTGGGATCCCAAAACCTTAATCCGGAAGGGCCGAGAGCGGCATCTCTTCCTTTTCGAGATGTCCTTAGTGTTTAGTAAAGAAGTGAAAGACTCCAGTGGGAGGAGCAAGTACCTCTACAAAAGCAAGTTGTTTGTAAGTATAGGCACCCAGCGCCCCAGTCTATGAGCCATGCGGCTGCGTCCTTCTTGTGGGGAGAGAGAATTCCTATTTGCTGCCTTTAGTTGCCTTTCAAACTACTCTAAAATGGGAATCTGGATTTGTGAAGTTTTTTATCTTCTTCAGTTATGTTCTCTTTAACCTACTACATCCACTAGAGGGCATGCCGGTACTGGGAGTAGATGAAGTCTGTATTATCTGGGTGCCCTAAGCAAGCACTCATATCATTTAAATAATTTTTTTTAAGTCATAAACATCAAAATGTATGCAGGCTGCCTGACTGGGTGAACTCACTACCGATTTATAATAATGAAGAGTTGATTTCTTTTTCATTAGAAATTAATTTATGAAAAGTAAATATATGAATAAATTTGAAACTTTTATAACAGAAAAATATCATTATTAGAGTAAAAAATTATGAGTAAAAATAATGTTTGAAAGATTCCCCAGCCGTACCCAAGCAGAGACCAATGTTAGTGTTTCTCTGGGGAAAGGAGCCTGCCTGGAACCATTGCATTCCTATTCCACACTAGCCAGTCTATGGCTCTGCACAACCGAATGCCTGCCCGCTGAAGTCTCAAGCCAGGACAAACTCTGGTTCCCTGCACTTTGACCTTTCTTAAGGCCACTGCTCAGAGAGCTGCCAGCACAGAATTGCTGGACGGAGGGCATGAGATGGTGACATGAAGGGGAGCTTCCCATCTAGAAGGGGAAGCAGAGTGACATCGAGTCGTCTTCACGTCAGGTCCCTTTAGAACGATTTAGACGTCTGACATTGTAATGACTTAACATTACCCATGTTTGGAGCTCTCTGTAGATCAGGCAAACCCCCAGAAGAATAGAGATTCCTGAGTGTGGAAGTTTTCTTAATAATAATCTGGAATCTGCAAGTTCCTGCTAATGGGTTTTATTCCACCGTCTTTGGCTGGTACCCTGGCCGTGATTGTCATTTGGATCTCGCTGTGGCTTTCCATCAGTTAGGTCACACTCCAGCTGGAAATGGAAAAGGACAATCTTGCCCAGGTAGTGATTTTATGGCTGCCTTAAATCTGCCCTTGGAAGCAAGCTTGTGTGCTTTAGAAATTGATACGGTTTAGCTTCATTTATATTTTAAAGCTTGCGATTCCTGCAGAGGCTGCCTTTGGAGGGTGAGTGATGAGTCACTTCCAATGCTGGAGAGAGATCGGGTGGATTCGGTCATGGGGGAGGATGCTATGTTCCGCATATGTCCTCAGATGGGCTTTTATCTCTTGGTATTACTATTCATGATGAAATACTCAAAGTTAATGTTGCAGATGAAATCTGAAGATTTTAGCCCTTTTTGCTCTCTGTCAAGGTGTGTCACTGGTCAAAGTGGATCAGGGGAACTCCTAGGAACTGGGAAAAGCCCATGCTTGTTTAGAAGCTTGGGCTTTTTCTTCAGCATGTTCTGCTTATTCATGGCAGTGTCCAGAAGTGCTCGGAGCTGTCAAAGGCAAACGCAGTCAGTGTGTTCTACTGGTAGCTTTCCTCCTGCCCGCGAAGGCAGTGGTTCTCAGCGTCCCTAATGCTGTTCCTCATGGCGTGCTAACCCCAACCATAAGATTGGTTTTCATTGCTACTTCATAACTGTAATTTTGCTATTGTTATAGATCATAATGTAAGTATGTTTTCCAATAGTCTTAGGTGACCCCCAAGTGAAGGGGTCACAACCCACAGGTTGAGAACCACTGAGCTCTAAGGGATTATGACCATCAGCAAGCAAAGGCTGTTCTTGTCTATACTCTGATCCTACTAAAATTGTACTGTTTTCTAATTATCTAACTGCTTTTTTGTCCAGACCTCAGAGTTGGGTGTCACAGAACATGTTGAAGGAGACCCTTGCAAGTTTGCCCTGTGGGTGGGGAGGACACCAACGTCAGACAATAAGATTGTCCTTAAGGTATGTGAATTTAGAGTGGGGTTGCTATGTGGACGTTTACTGTAGTGATATGTGCTGTTTTTCTTGCTGATGTACAGATTCCGTGTCATTGTATTTGACTTTTTTGCACTCTAATGGGATTGATGAAACAGAAACACAGAGAGAGAGCTTTAATTTAAACTCTCTTTTGGCTATACTAACTTTTCCTAGGAACTGCAAGGAACTCTAAAGGTGTCTCATGTACTAACCTCATCTATATTTTAGAAAATACAGATGTAACTATATTCTTGATCTGTCTGAAAAATACGATAAAGTAGTTTTGGGATGCTTTGGGAAATGTAGCCCACAATTTTTAGGCTGTTGAGGAGCCGGAGTGTGGTGAGACAGTGGTGTATCTCTGGCTCTTAGGTTGCTACATCTCTTCCATGTCTTTTAATCTCAGTTTGGTAGTTCTGGAAGCTGAGTCTGTTGGCCACCACGGAAACCACTCTATTTCTCTTTTTTCACATGTTCACAGTGGATTGTTTCAGTGACTGTGTGCCCCGCCTGGTGGACTCTTCATTTCGTACTGACATAAATCCCCACAAAATATGAAGTGCACCAGCAAATAGATTTTAGATAACTAAGTTGCTCTATAATTTAAACTTGTTAAAATATATTCAAGACTAAAATTTTCAAAGATTTTTAGAGAAGTTCAGATAAAACCTTTTGCCTTCCCAGGAGGGCAAAACGGAAGTGACATGTGCTTTGGCTCTGGCTTGTCGGGGGTGGTGAAAGTGGTACTGCAATGAGGATGGAGATGTCGGTGACCACGCTGTTGGTAGTAGAGGTGGTGGGGAGGATGCTGCAGTGAGGATGGAGATGTCGGTGACCACGCTGTTGGTAGTAGAGGTGGTGGGGAGGATGCTGCAGTGAGGATGGAGATGTCGGTGACCACGCTGTTGGTAGTAGAGGTGGTGGGGAGGATGCTGCAGTGAGGATGGAGATGTCGGTGACCACGCTGTTGGTAGTAGAGGTGGTGGGGAGGATGCTGCAGTGAGGATGGAGATGTCGGTGACCATGCTGTTGGTAGTAGAGGTGGTGGGGAGGATGCTGCAGTGAGGATGGAGATGTCGGTGACCACGCTGTTGGTAGTAGAGGTGGTGGGGAGGATGCTGCAGTGAGGATGGAGATGTCGGTGACCACGCTGTTGGTAGTAGAGGTGGTGGGGAGGATGCTGCAGTGAGAATGGAGATGTCGGTGACCACGCTGTTGGTAGTAGAGGTGGTGCGGAGGATGCTGCAGTGAGGATGGAGATGTCGGTGACCACGCTGTTGGTAGTAGAGATGGTGAGGAGGATACTGCAGTGAGGATGGAGATGTCGGTGACCATGCTGTTGGTAGTAGAGGTGGTGGGGAGGATGCCGCAGTGAGGATGGAGATGTCGGTGACCACGCTGTTGGTAGTAGAGCTGGTGGGGAGGATGCTGCAGTGAGGATGGAGATGTCGGTGACCACGCTGTTGGTAGTAGAGATGGTGAGGAGGATGCTGCAGTGAGGATGGAGATGTCGGTGACCACGCTGTTGGTAGTAGAGGTGGTGGGGAGGATGCTGCAGTGAGGATGGAGATGTCGGTGACCACGCTGTTGGTAGTAGAGGTGGTGGGGAGGATGCTGCAGTGAGGATGGAGATGTCGGTGACCACGCTGTTGGTAGTAGAGGTGGTGGGGAGGATGCTGCAATGAGGATGGAGATGTCGGTGACCACGCTGTTGGTAGTAGAGATGGTGAGGAGGATGCTGCAGTGAGGATGGAGATGTCAGTGACCACGCTGTTGGTAGTAGAGGTGGTGGGGAGGATGCTGCAGTGAGGATGGAGATGTCGGTGACCACTCTGTTGGTAGTAGAGGTGGTGGGGAGGATGCCGCAGTGAGGATGGAGATGTCGGTGACCACGCTGTTGGTAGTAGAGGTGGTGGGGAGGATGCTGCAGTGAGGATGGAGATGTCGGTGACCACGCTGTTGGTAGTAGAGATGGTGAGGAGGATGCTGCAGTGAGGATGGAGATGTCGGTGACCACGCTGTTGGTAGTAGAGGTGGTGGGGAGGATGCTGCAGTGAGGATGGAGATGTCGGTGACCACACTGTTGGTAGTAGAGGTGGTGAGGAGGATGCTGCTGATGCCGGTGACAATAAAGATGGAGACAGTGGTGTCGATTGCAGTGAGAGTCTTGGCAGGGGTGTAGATGCTCAAAGTCTGTAAGGTAATTAATGGTGATGGCCACGGAGGTGATAATGATAGTGGAAATCATGAGTTAAACCTAGGGTTCTAACGCAGAATGACTGTCTCTATTTTCATAGTCGGGAAAGAAAACAGTATCCCTAGATCCTTACACAGCATGAGGTTGTTGTGAAGATGATATGTTACCCCTTATCTTAACCGAATGGTCCCTCTTGTGTGACACCAGAGCTCTCCATTGACGTAATGATCCGTTTGCGGGGGAGTTTTCTTTATTTCTGAAGCATGGTTATAGGTGTCCTCGGTTGTCTCCAAACTACACTGAATGTTCCTCTCTGGTCCTTCTTGTTTACTCTACACGTTTGTCAGCATGTACATTCCCATAGACCTGGTGTTTTCAAGGTTTTTCCGTTATTGTTTTTCATTAGCACTGTAGGTAACTGAAGGAAAGTTAGCATGGTTAATGTAAAATGGGAACTGTCAGCTTCAGTGTCTTCTCGGTGTAGACTTCAATTTTGTGCTTCCCAAAGCAAGATTGTGGGTGCGAGGTGCAGCTGCCTTCCCTCCTCACATCTGTGCCCCACTGACAAGTGCTTCAGCCACTCATGACCGTTGTTTATGTCTGAGGAGGGTAATTTTTTTCAGACAGAAATTAGAAAAGTTATTAGTGCCAGCAGAGGGCTGCTCCATGCATTCGTAGGACGCTGCTCTCTGAGCACTTGCCTTCTATCCTCCTGAGATTGTTATGGGACTGTGGTAGGCCCACAGGGGATTGGCCGTGTGTGACTTTGTGGCCTTGAGCACATTTCCAGCAAACACACCCTGCACAGCTCCTTTGTGTAGTAACTGGGGGGGGGGGGGGGAGTAGGATGTGTACTCTGGGGCGTCTCAGTGGCAGTGCAAGAGGCCAGCCACAGCAGTCACCCATCAGGGGGCTCATTCACATCCCTTCTGATTGGTTCCTGGACCCAGACCAAAACATAGTGTATGTTTCAGTGGCCTTGTTGAGGTTTCAGATTAGGAGTGGATCTGTCTTCATAACCTCCCAGGGCCTCTCAACAAGTCTTGGGACTGAAGAATAATGATGGATTTCCAGAATAGCAAGACACCTGTAATCATTTATTAAAAGAAAAATGGTTTTAATGAAAATATATAAAATTAGAGTCTTCTGCTTGATTGTCAATTAAACTGAGTTGTGTCTGCTTTTCTGTGAGAAGTTCTCAGTTGGGAAGCAGGGGAGACCTGCATGTGCTGGGCATAGGCGGGAAGGGCACCTCCTCCTGATGCTCTCCCACCTGCACAGGCGTCCAGTATTGAGAACAAGCAGGACTGGATAAAGCACATCCGCGAGGTGATCCAGGAGAGGACTGTGCACCTGAGGGGAGCCCTGAAGGAGCCCATCCACATCCCGAAAACCGCGCCAGCAGCGAGGCAGAAGGGAAGGAGGTAAGTACGTGGCAGTCTCGTGGGAATGTTCACCTGCTGGGGAGGGACAGCTGCGCAGGGAACCAGGGAACAGGCCACCACCATTTGTCTTAAACACTTGGAGCACCTGTGATTTAGATAAACTGCTTTGTCAAGACTCCACTGGCTGGAAGTAAACAGAAAACCATGTAGAAATCCCTCTTTTCCCCATCCTACCCAAGGTATCAAAACAATAGTTTTCCACATTTCTCAAATGGAAATGAACCTGGGTTAGGGTGTTCACTTTGTTGAGAATTCAGTAAGAAGATGTTAGGCGTTTAACCATTTTGCCAAACCCAAAAGCCACACTCTAAAATAGGATGGCTTGGGGCTGCAAAGATGAGACTATGGCTCTGGCAGAGGACCTGGGTTCTGTTCCCAGGTAGTCACATGGTGGCTTACAGTCATCTGTAACTCCAGTTCCTGGTGCTCTGATGCCTTCTGATCTCTGTGGGCACCAGGCATGCACATGGTGCTCATACATACATGCAGGCAGAGGACTTACACACAGAATAAAATAAACAAGTCTGACACAGAACAAGCACAATGGTTTGCCATTGTAGGAGCTGGTCCTAGGAAGGATTGCAGTCTAACGTCGATTTCTTTCAGCTGTGTTGGGAGCTGAGTGTTTCTGTGTTCCACTAGGGATGGAGAGGATCTGGACAGCCAAGGGGATGGCAGCAGTCAACCTGATACGATTTCCATCGCTTCCCGGACATCTCAGAACACACTGGACAGTGATAAGGTGAGCTGCCACCAGCACTGCCCCCTTTGGTCAAGGTCTGGTGGTTTAGTGTTTTAAAGACAAGTACTAGGTACCAATAGTGGGTCAGGCTTCCATGGCAGAGCAGAGGCTTGGAGGTTAAAGTGTGAGACTCATGCTAGAAACTCAGAAGAAATCTTTCCAACTCTCCCTGTCCACCCCTCTCAGTCAGTCACAGGATTTTATGTCAGAGTCTTTGAAGCCTTTGCATTTTATTCATAAGCCAAAAAAAAATCTATCATTTAAAATAATATTTTACCCAATCCCCATATGTAAATGTAGAGTTTTGTCTGAGACGTGGACGCTACTATCCTCCATGATGGGCCCTGAGGTTTCCTCTTAGAATTTGTGGTACACAGAACACAGAAAGTTCTAGAACACTGGATTGGACCTTTGACAGTCGTGACCACTGACGGAAAGGGCAGATCTGGCTGTTGTCCCAGGCGTTTCTACAGGGGAGCCTGCTTTAAAAATGGCCCCAGACATGTCAGAATTGGTCTTGGGGTTTCTGTTGCTATGAAGCGACACCATGGCCAGGGCAGCTCTTACACAGGCAGACATTTCACGGGGCTGGCGTACACTTCAGAGGCTCAGCCCATTATTGTCACGGCAGTTGGCATGGCAGCGTACAGCAGATGCGGTGCTGGAGAAGGAACTGAGAGTTCTGCGTCTTGATCTGTAGACAGCAGAAGCAGCTGTGTGCCACACTGAGCATGTTGCTTGAGCATAGGAGACATGAAATCCCACCCCCACGGTGACATACTTCCTCCAACAAGACCACACCTGCTCCAGCCAAGCCACCCCTCCTAATAATGCCTCTCTTGACTAGGGCCATCTTCTTTCAAACTAGCACATGATTCTATATAGATGAACACAATAAAGTAGTCCCACACTAGCTCAGAATTGATTACAATAAAGGATTCTTTATCTAGGGGTAGACTCACAGATCAACAGTCCTCTGCACGAGCAGGGAACAGGAACCGAAGCCAGCAGCCGAGAGAGTGAGCACATGGGCATGTTTTTCACATCTGTTTTTATAGTACATGTGGCCATGCCCATGTACTGTGGGTGAAGGAGTTCCCGCAGCAATTCTTCCTGTAGAATCCAAAGACCTGCAGAACAAACTGACAGTCAGTACAACTTGGGAGGCCTGGGTTTGTGTGGTAGACAGAAGATGAAAAAGACCTATGTCAAAGCCAGTAAACATGTATCTTGAAAAAAAAAAACCAGTATATAAGTATTTCCTTTCAACCATGTCAGTTTTCAGTTTCTCACTCCCCAGTACAGTCTGGTTCATTATGGTGTGATAACCATGAGACTTGGACTCTCCAAATCCCCTGGTAGTCAGAGGCAGCCGTGTCCAAGCCTCTCGTTTTCAGAAGGCCAATGCCAGGTGACTGTTTCGGATAGTGCATTAAACAGATGTTGGTTATGTCTCTCTGGGATTTGGGGGTTCATATTGTAGTTTCCAGGACAGAAGGAAATGGATGTAAAATACTGCTCTGCTGAGTGACCCATTTCCAGAACCCTTCCAGTGTGCGTCATTGCATTTTATCATTCTGCTTCCTGAGTCTGCTGCGTGGTACATGCCTAGAGTACCTCGCGTAGCAGGACTAGAGCACACAGTGTGTCTTTATTAGTCAGATCAGCAGTCAGTTAGCCACTGTGGCAGCAGCAGGAAATGAGACGGATGGCTTGGTCAGCCATTTGCTGAAGAACTTGAATTAGAAATTTTGTTAGAAAATACCGATTGTTTGAGGATTTTTCTTTTTGTGAGAATTGAGGGGGTTAGCTTGTCAGTTTTTATGGGGCTGTCACTAGAAGGAAAGACAGACCAAATAGTTGCCAAGTATGACAGATAGCCATTTACATCCAGGAAACCTGACTGGCCCTTGGAGAATTGCCCCCGCATTCTTCCAAGATGTACTTTCATGGATCAACTCTAGATTTACTGTAGACATCAGCTTTAATGTTCATGAGAAATAAATCTGTGGAATGAAATTACCCATAAGATGAACGTAGTGTTTCCTCCTGGAAGGCTGGTAAAGGCTGTTCTGGAGGTTGGCCCAGGAAGCAAGATCCATTGCGGTTTGGGGTACTTAGGTAAATGGGGAACCATGACTATAGAAATGCCCTCCCATCCCAGAACAGGCTCTTCATTCAGTGATAGGTTTGCACATTGCCTCACCCCTAGCACAGCCCTGGCTCCGGAGGCATGTCTGTTCCAACATGATAGGGATTTGTGAGCTCGGAGTAAAGAGGATTCTGGAGTGACTTGCTTTGTGAGAATGAGTAGTTACTACCATCGTGTAGGTTTATAGTAGTTGCTTGTGTGGCCTTGAAGAGGTCTACTTAGGACGTTGGAATTTACTAGACCTCCCTTTAAATATTTTAGCACTGAAGATGATGAACCAATTTCCATTCTCTTCATCCAGTGGTGTCATCACTAAAGCCATAACTAGCGTTTGCTCCAGAGCTCAGCAGTCCCTGGAGGCCTGCTCTGCATGGCTTTCCCTCCCCAGCACAAGTCAGAGCCAGTCCTGGACCCCGTAGCTCTTCTGTCTTGAAGTGGTAACACTCCGAGTCCTCTGTTAGGAATGTTCACCCTTTCCTTTAGTGCCTCTTGGCGACACCAGGGTCCTCAGTAGCTGTGAGGTCCTCAAACAGGATGGCCAGGGTACCTCTGCTGTTGGAACTGAATAGTTGTCTTCACTTCTGGTCCTGTGTTGGAAGTCAGACACATTGGTTAGCGTGTTGGCACCCCGCTGTGCTTGTGTGTGGGTTCTCTGCTCTGGAAGACTTCCTTTTAGTCATTCTACTTGTGCTTCGCTGGTCCAAGATTTCAGAGTCTGTGGATGATTCAGAAGAATGCGTTTTGAAAGCAGAGTCCGAAGGTGTAGAGCTTCGCTTCTTACAGCACCTCCTGGTCTCCAGAGACCACAGCTTTTCATGAACCCCAAGGTTCTCTCCACCCTACTTATTGTACACTTCAGCAACCTCTGATAATGCAGGCCGGTACTTCTGGCAAGGAGATATTCTGCCTATTTGACTCAATTTATCATGTCTGTTTTGAGTTAGTTGCTGTCACGGAATTTGGTTCCAGTCCAGAAATGGGGTGGGGGTATGTTTTGTGCTTAGCTTCTTGGAGAATTCTGAGGGGAAGTTGTCTGCCAGAGCTGTTACTAATCCCCAGTCAAGGCACCAGAGGTTTAGAGCAAGAGTCAGCTGAGGAGGGGCTCTGGAGACACCCTCTTTCCAGGGCACAGCTCCATTAGGCTGGTCAGGACACAAATCCTGTCCCATAAGCCCCTTTCCTGTTCATCAGTCTTAAAATATGTCATTTTTTTTTTGTTCCAGATGTGAGTTTAACACCAATTCTTGCTGATATTCATGGTACTTAGGCTGATAAAATGATCTTATTAAAATGTAATGTGGTTTCCAAAACCAACCAGATGCTTTCCAGGATCTTACCTCAGCGCCCTGGGCGCATCTCCTGAGATAGGGAGGGGGTACTGACCTGGTGCTGACCCAGCCCCGGACACCGAGGAGATGAAGTCAGATGAAGTGGCAGTCATCTCCTGAGGTAGGGAGGGGGTGCTGAGATGAAGCGGGATGACGCAGCCGAGCCAGAAACGGAATGTGGATCTAATCATCTGTTGTCTTGCAGCCCTTATTCTTTTACTGCAGGGCTGATTATGGAGCTGGGGGTTTTGAGGGCCCTAAGAGAGCTTCTTGGAGCACATCTCCTCACTCTTACCACATTAGTCTGTGATTCCTAGTGTGGGAATCAAGTGAAATGGCCAAAGTAGAACGAGGTGTCTGGAGGAAGCCAGCCAGGCCAACTCGTAGGCTGTACCGAGACCCTCGGTGTGTATTCTTTACAAGGGGTGCATGATTCAGCCGAAATGGGTTCTTTGCATGAACTTGAGCCTACAGCAGGATCGTGAATCCTCTGTCTGTTTTTATGGGTGCACATATTTTACAGAGCATGTGGTAGCAGTTCTCTTAATGAAGCTGAAGCCCTGGCTGTTCTGTCACGTAACCCCACACTCCAGGAACTTTTCTCCTGTAGTTATCAAGGCATTCTGAAAAGTAACTGGAGCCGCTGCAGTTTAAAATTGGGGTTTCCCTGACAAGCGTACAAGAGGAGCTGTGTCTACTTGCTCAGGAAGGACTATATTCCTCAGTATGGGCCTGCATAGTGGCCTACCCTCAGGGCTCTCCAAGTCCTGCTGAGAGATGGCACATGACCACCCAGCCTGTTCAGAGTGTTGTCTTTTCCTGGGGCTGGGCTTGATTTTCCACACATAATAGAATTGGGGCATTGAGCTCCAAAGTCTTCCACAGGATAGGATGCTTAGGTCCTCAGGGGAGCTCTGGGACCACACTGCACCTTCATCCACCCAGAGCATACGTAGAAGTACTGAAGGGCATGGCACACAGCCAGGTGCAAGCCCTCAGGGATGAGGACATGCTCACCAGCAGACCTGGCCTTTTCCTCCTTGCCTACCCTTGCGCATGTTCCTTAACTGCTCTGTACCCAGTGTCTCCTGTGTTAATGGCTCTAGTGCTGCCCCGCTCATAGTCCTGTGAGCGTTGGCACTGCCCCCTTTCCTTACAACACTGCCTGGTGTTTAAAGGGCCCTGCATAAATATTAATGGTCTCTGTCTCTGTGATAAGAGGGGCTCCCTGCTCTCTGCCATTTGTGCAGTTGGCGTCCATTACTGCCAGTGCAGGTTAACTGTCAAACACATATATACACACACACACACCGCTGGGCACCAGTCACAGTTGGCGCAGAGGAGAACTGTGCTCCTTAGGAGCTATGTTCAGTCTCGCAGTTGAGTAACTCAGCTTCGGTGCCTGGCTTATGCACTTTGGTGGCCCTCCAGCCACATGGTACACATTTAATGGGCATGGTTATTGCAGAAGAGAGTCTCTGGGTCAGTATGCTTTCTTAGCTAGTCATCTTCCATCATCCTGTGGTAACTGCATCGTGGCAGTGTACACATAGACCATACTGAGAAGGCTCACCCGGCACGTCCATGCACTCACCGGTACTTTTGGTCACCTGCTGTGGGTTTCCTTGTGCAATGTGTTTTCCTTCTTCATGCCGGTTCTTCTGCCTCCTAGGGGACTAGCTTTTCTGTAGTATTTTTAAGATGACCTTTTAAAGGCTCTCATGAAATAAAGTAAAATAAAATGAGAAAATAAAAACTCCTATAGTAGAAAGCCTAAGTGCTAAGGAAAGGCAGGCTGTGGTTGGTCTGTTTTTAAAATCAGATTTAGTGTGCTCTCGCTCTACATGGTCAGCTTTTTTGGAATCACCTGGAAGGTACAGCTCCGTGCAGTGCTGTCAGGGTGTTTACAGAGTTTTTACCGAGGAGGGTGGATCAACCCTGAATGGAGGTGGTCTGTAGGACACTACCCTATAGCCTGGCGTCCCAGACTTCAGGAAAAGTAGAGGAAGCTATAGCACAAGCGCTCAGTTCTGTCTCTTGACTGGGCACTGACAGCCGCTTTGTGCTGTGATGGACTGTATCTCCTCACACTGTGACTGTGATCAACCACATTGTGCTGTGTGCTGTGATGGACTGTATCCCCTCACAGTGTGACAGTCACTTGGTGCTGTGATGGTCTGTATCCCCTTACAGTGTGAGCCAGGATAAACTTTCCCTTCCTTTTGTTGCTCTTGTCAAATATTTAGACATAGTAAGAAGGGCAGTAACGTCTGATTAGAAATGTAAGAGATAACCGAATTGTGTGTTTTCCTGTGACGTTTACATGGTATGGCCATAGTTACTGTTGAACATGATAATAAGCCTTAGATTCAGACTGGGGACTCTTCCTTCCTACTGAGTGGCATTAGTAATAGTGAAAACGGCTCTTGGATTCATATCAGTTACTCAGATTCGTGCCTCTCCTTAAAGATGGCGAAAGGAAATCCAGCAAAGAAGGTTCTTCAGATAGAATTGTCACTTTGAGATTTCCTGAGCTGTGCTGCCCTGTCCTCATCCCGCCTCTTCACCACCACTCCACCCCAACGCGCACAGACGCAGACACACACACACACACTGCTGTGTTATCTCGGACCTGCGCAGTGTGCCCCCATATCCCCTGATGCACAGAAGCCATGGAAAAGGCAGCCTTGACTTGACCAGGTCCTGTTGGCAGAGCCTGGAAGCCGGACTCAAAGCTGCCTCCCCTGTGATGGTTTTTGTTTTATTTTGTTTTACAGTTTGACTTTGCCTTTTTAGTCGTAGCTTCTAAATTCATCCTTTTACAACTAATATTCCACTGTGGTCCATACATTCAGCTTACTCAAGGGAGCCTTCCATGATTCCTACAGCAGAAAAACCATGTGTGATCACACAAGTAACAAAGGAAGGATAAATAGGGAGAGCAATGGCCGCTGGTCTTGAAAATGTTTATCATTCATTTACTTTCTTGCTTTAAAAAGAAAAAACTGGTTAAGAAGCAATAACCCAGAATCTATTATTTGAAACACATGTGCCCATGAGTAACCTCCACATCAGACAGAGCCTCTTTCAAACCCTAAGCAAGGGTTTTCAGGAACACTCCCTGACCTTGGCCTTAAGGAAGCTGGCTTTCCAGTTAATGTGCACCTGGGAAGCTGTCCTGTTAAGGCGGTGGGTGGGGGGTGGTCTCCCAGCCTCCGCAGCCTCTCCAGCGCTCCCCAGCAGCAGTGAGAGTCTGTGGCATGGTGGCATTTATATTGAGTATGTTCTGGCAACTGTGGCTGCCTTTGCTTTTGTGTCCTGGCCTGCAGTGGAGCTGCACTTTCTAATCCCCTTAAACCAAGCAATCCTTGTTTGGTCCGCTCTGTGTGAAACCTGCATGAAGCCCCAGGACCCTTTTGTAGAGTTTCTGAATGACTAAATATAGGAGCTGTGGGGAGCCACTGTTCACAGCACTTGATACACTTCGTTCTCTAGGAGGAATGGCCTTTATTAGACCACACCCTCCCTCCCCACCCCACCCCCGCTTTTCCTTTTGAATTGCGCTTGCAAAATGGGCCAGATAGTCATCGCCATTGATCTTTACACACCCTCCCCCACATCATTTCTCTCTAGCCCTTTGCAGGAAACTTGCTCAGAATGTTGAACTTGGGGATCCAAAGCAGATATTGGCTGTTGTCCTTCTAAGACTGTGTGTTCTTGTAACAGAAGACCGCCTTCCTTGTTCGGGTGTGCAGGGTCAGGTGTGCGAATGTTAAGAAGCCCGTGACCAAATGTGCTGCAGGAATGTCTCAGCCGTGCTTGAGACAAGGCAGCAATGTGACACGGTTTCTTTAGAAAACAAAAGATAACAATTCTACAAAGATTGTTGAAGCTTCACTTGAGCCAAAAGATGAAGGGTGGAAATACCACAGTGTTTACTTTCCATTATGCTGGAGAGAAGTCAGGGAAAGCTGGCCTGCTCGGAGCCCGCTCATGCCCTTGGTCTAGGTCATCAGTGCTGGCCAGTGACCCTCTCAGAAGGCAGCGACTTTGGGAGGGGAAACATCCTCCCAAACATGATTTCTGTGGCTGTGGTCCATTTAAGGCACCTGTTTTTTCCACACTTACTGGTTACCATAATAGTGAAAAATTGAAAGATGTTTTAAAATCAGACTTCTGAAGTGAAGTAACCCTTTCACAAGGGTTACTGTGAGTCGGGGCAAGTTGCATTCCTGAACTAAGCAACTATGGAAGGGAACCCGTGCTAGAAGTCTATGAAATGCGCAAAGTGGAGAGAATGCTGTGGAGCCTTCTGCAGAAGAAAACCATTGTTAAGCTGGTGACATGGGAACAGAGGCACTGTCAGCACAGTCCTGTAATCGGGCGAGGCCTTGGGAGTGGGTAAGAGCTCCTCAGACTTCATGATGGAGTTCCCCAAACTTCTAGTTAGGAACTGAATTCTTAATATCAGTAACGCTTTTCTAAAAACATAACAAGTTTCATTTAAAAGATGTTTTGTAGCTCCAAGTTTAAGGGAGGAATGGGAGATATATAATTTGAATATCTGAAGAAGCCACAGGGAAACATCATATTATAAGTTAGCTAAAAATACATAAATCAGAAGCTGGAGAGGTGGCTTAGCGGTTAAGAGCACACACACTGGCTGCTCTTCTAGGAGACCTGGGTTCGATTCTTGGCACCCACAACGTGGCTCACAAATATAATTCCAGTCCTAAAAGGACCCAGTTCCCTATTCTGGTCAACATGGCCACCACGTACACCTGATGCACAGACAATACATGCAGGCAAAACACCTATACACATAAAATAAAATGAAAAAATACAGGTATAAAATAAAGTGTGCTCATGCATAGTTTAAGAGGAGTCACACCATGTGGGATGATGACAACAGAACCCCAGTGCCAGGCACGAGGAACCTCCTTTCATGGACCCAAGAGGGCCCCTCAAGTAAACAGTAGAGGATATTTCCATTGCCCCTTGTTAGACCTCAGAACTTGCAGGTAAGGAAGGCTCTATTGCTGCAGACACTGGACTTGGAGGAATTATCTGGAACTGACTCTGGAAGCCTCCTCCCCAGGACTGGCTCTCGGAGCATAGGAAGGTGCTGTTCTAACTGCCAAGGGAAAAAACTACCAATATTCCCACCCAGCTGTAGTCTATGAACCATGGCAGTGACTGGACCAGCAAGATCTCCTCAGTGATGCCCTGTGGCATTTTATTGTGGGGTAACCAGCAGCTGTCTCATTGGGCTAGAATTTAAATACTTAATTGTAAAGCTTGAGACAGAAGTCTACAGGATACCTCTTTTCAGGGCAACATCTATTTAGTTTTGTAACCTTAATTGTAGGTTCTTATCTTTTCTGATGGGCAAAGCCAGTTGACTGAGGGATGTAAACATGTGGGGGGTGATAATTTTAGCACTTTTTGAAATATTATTCTGGCAGTCTGTTTTCTTAAGGTTTGGGAAACCTTTGCATGTTTTAGGCGTGTTTTATGATTCTTCTCAGAGCAGGGTTGATCTTTTATTTCTTATGCTCTGTCAAGTACACAGATGTTTCTAATCCTTTTTGGTTACTCTGGAAGGGTCTTTATAAAAAAAAAAAAAACAAAGTGCCAAAAATATAGTCTAGCTTAATTCCCCTTCCTGGGCAGCCCTCCCCCACACCCCCACCCTTGCTTGAGTAGCCTGACAAGTTAATGAGGCTCTGTGAGAGGAAGCGGCCAGCTCAGGGCTGGATGCAGCCTGTCCTTCCCAGAGCAGGAACTAGGGTCGCTGGGAAAAGCCTGGAGCTCTGGCTGGAGAGTTCACTAACAGGGCTGGCAGCCAGCCTTCATAGTCATAAGGGCACTAGGGCTGGGCCACCAAGGCCCACAGAGGGCCGGGCTCTGGCTCTGTAGTAAGCCAGAGACTCCATTGTCCAACTTGATTGGCTGGCTCTGTTTTTACTGGAAAGGGAGCATTTCTTTTCTTTGTTGAGGAATTAACCACTTCCATGTCATGGGGTTCTGTGAGGAAAATTCTTTCCCAGGCTAGGACTGTACGTTTGGCATTTTAATGACTTCTTTATCCGTTCAGGGACTAATGTAAAATTTATCATGGCTTTCCCACCGAGGAGTTTGTAAAGATTTAGAAGGGGGCTTAACTGGTTGTGACTTTTCCTTATGACCTAGTAAAGATGCTCTCTTTGTGTGGACTGGTGCTTCATGTTGGAAAGAGCTGTGTTGTTTCTGTCCTTTGTATACTAGTATGGCAGACATGTTTTTAACTCTGAATCCCCAGACTTTCTCATGAGAGACAGGCCGCTCAGAAAGAGAGTAGAGCAGTATGTAGGCGAGCCTTCAGCAGCCTGCCCAGCGTTCTGTGGGCTTCGCACTCCATGGGTACCCAAATCCTGCAGTGATCTGCAGGCCTGTTCGGGCAGCAGTGATGGTGACCAGCCCTGTCTCTGACCTCAGTCCCAACACAAAGATTCACAGGAGAGTGGCACAGACCTGCTTTCTGCTGAGGAGGGTAGACACACACACACACACACCATTCATTTCAAAACTGAAGTATAAGTTGTTTTAGGAGTAATCCCTAAGGATAGCAGACATGGGAGCAGCTTCTCAGAGATACTGGATAAGAAACTTAGAGACAGAATGGATCCAAAGAGCTCTGACCACAGGGATGGGGATCTTGACCCAGTATGCACAGGGCCCATCTCTGAAATGAGAGTCAACACATAAGCCTGACAAGGCAGATGGAGGGTTAAGCCCTGTATCAAAAAAAAAGTTAAAAAAAAATAATACCTAAGGTTTTGAAGAGGAAAACTCATGCTTTTAGAAGGTCATCCTGACAGCATTTTTCTGATGGGACAGAACAGAGAGCTGCAAGTATCCAGGGCGACCATTAGGATCCCTGCAGAAACTCAAGTGAAGTCACCAGCGTAGGTTTGCAGGGGAAGAAAGTCATTAACCACCCTGGAGTCCTCTTGACAACTTCTGGAGGAAGGGGGAGATTTATTTAAGTTGGGTGACTTGCTGGTGATAACATCACCCAGAGAGCAACACCGGAAAAGAAACTCAAGCGGGGACATTGTGAGTCATGTCCCAGCTTCCCTGGTGGGATGAGAAATCGGAAGCGTGGGGTCATTGGCTGCTGGATCTTTGGGAATGCCAGCATGTGGGTGAGGCGAGAGAATCCATATGGGGTTAGGGAAGAACAGGGGATGGAACTTGGAGATATCCTGAGGAGGGAAAGCGAGTCACGGGACTCTTTCATGGGAGCTGATGAACCCTGTCCCCAAAGGGTTTACCTACCAGGATACAAGCCATGCCGGGCCAATAATAATGGGAGGATTGTATTCTTGTCTTCCAAAGACAAGTCATGTGTGTGTCTCCATGGGACTCATGGATGTGATACAGAAGACCCAAAGACGGACAGTTTGAGTCAGGGATTGGGGCAGGAGAGAGAAAGAAATTAGGGGTTGAAGGATTAGCACAAACAAGTATAGGAAGTGCAGACCTGGGGTTGGAATCAAGGGTAGAGGGTCGATGACATGCTAAGAATCTGCTGTGATTTTTTCCTGAGTTCTAGGTATCCACCCAAGAGACTCATTCTCCATCTTCAAACAGTGCAGCGTGTTCAGTTTAATTTATAGGAAACTAATAAAATCTACATAAAGATTCCTTAGGGATAAATGGGACGAAACCTTGGAATAGGGAAGGAGCCAAGTCCTTGGATGGTTGAGGAGAAGCGGTCCAGGGTCAGTGCCTGGCAGCCTTTCGGTGTCCGTCTTTGGCAGCACCCCCTTCCTGATCCAAAGGATGCAGGAGAGCCTGCGTGCTTTATAGTGAAGATGCGAAAATCTGGAGAACTTCATCTCACTTTATTGTCTGTTTCACAATTATTCCCTAAGTGGCCTTTACGCAGTTTTTATTACTTTGTTCTAAGTTTAAAGATGAGTGCATAGAATGTTTGAAGAGGGAGCTAGGATGTCTTAGCTACAGAGAGATTTGGAAGTGCATGAGAAATCACATTGGACTGGCAGTGAGCTCATCAGAAAACCCCCAGCATAGGGAACAAGAGAAAGAGCGTGTGCATCTGATGGCTCCAAAAGGGAGTGACAGAACAGACCCTCAGCCCAGTTCCCACAATGCCTTTAACCCTACTGCAGAATTTCAGGCAGAAGGTGGCATTCCTAGGCAAGTCACCAGACCTGCCAGGCCCGGTGGTTTTGCTTGCTGACCTGTCCCTCTTTCTCTGTCCCTCTCAGCTCTCTGGTGGCTGTGAACTGACAGTAGTGATCCATGACTTCACGGCTTGCAACAGCAACGAGCTAACCATTCGGCGTGGTCAGACGGTGGAGGTTCTGGAGCGGCCTCATGACAAGCCTGACTGGTGTCTGGTACGCACCACTGACAGGTCCCCCGCAGCAGAAGGCCTTGTGCCCTGTGGCTCGCTGTGCATCGCCCACTCCCGCAGTAGCATGGAGATGGAGGGAATCTTCAACCACAAAGGTAAGCGGCAGGGAGGCCTGAGGGGCTGCCAGTGAAGCTGTGTCTGCCCAGCAAGTGGGCACACAGGACCTTCTGGCAGCACGCCTGCAGGGCTGCCTTATCACTGTCTGCAGTGGCAATGGGATTCCAGGCTAAGGTGGAGAAAGGCAGGGCGTCAGCTTCCAAAGGGCAGCTGTGGGGGCAGGAATGGGAGTGCTAGTTCTTCAGGGGCCAGTTTGCTTGAAGTAGGCAGGGGAAGCAACAGATAAGGGAGGTGGGACTGAACCCAGCCTCCTTTGAATCAGGTATTCACGTGGCCTTTCTGTGCTGTCATTCAATTCCTGGAGACCAAAATTGGGCTGAGAGTTATTTAGCCATTCTGTTTTATAGCTGTGTAAATGGAGAGTCTGGGGCTCTCCCAAGCTCTGCATTGCATGCCTGGGAAGAATGGAGCTGACTGCTGTTATGTGGGCGTCAACATTCCTGTGAAGACCATGAAAGTCTTTACCCAAATGCCCACCACGGAGGCTGCAGGCCGCTGAGCACGTGAGGGTGGCTTGTCCCGATGGAGGTGTGCTGCAGTTGGGAAAGCATGCTAGAGTTTTATGGGAAAGACGACTTACGTGTTGAAATGACATATTCCATAGAGGTTGTAAACAAATTGTGTTGTTTAAATCAACATTTCTTTTCATATTCTCCAATATGGATGTTAGAAAGTTCAGTTGACAGACACAGTTCATGCTGTGTCCCTGATGAGTGGAGCTAGCTTACTCGTTCGTCTTGGTGAGTTGTTTCTGGAGAGTTCTTTCTCTGGAGGAAACAGAGTTTGGCAGCTCATCTAAGGATGCAGGGGGCAGCCCGGCTCATGTCAGACTGTTGGTCAGTACTGGAAGATGGGTAGTTCTTCTCCCCTGTCAGACTGTTGGACAGTACTGGAAATGGGATAGTTCTTTTGGCTTTGGAAAATATAGCTGGTTTTCTTTCTGAAGGAACATCGCTCCACGCCACCACATTCAGTTTCTTTTTCACTAATTATAGAATATTCTAGCAGCTTTCTCCGCTTGCCCTCCATGCTCTCCTGATGCTCATCCTGACAGTTTGGGTGCCATCCACTAGCTGCCGTGACTTAATTCCTTTGAGCTGAGAGAAGCTGCTCAGGAACTCCAGTGAGCCCAGCTCATTCATTACAGTCAAGCTCTGGGTCCGCAGGGTTCCCTAGTGAGAAACAGGATGAATGAGACCAAGGAAAGCCAAGTATCGTTTTTCATCTCCAGGGACTCCGCATGTTTAGAGCAGCATAAGCCTTTCTGTGACCTGGAGCTGGAGTCCGGGTGAAGTCCCAGCACTAAACACCACTCTTCTGAGCTCACAGCTGCCTCAGTCTACCAGATCCATTTGAGTTTGGATTAGAAATCAAGTTTCTCTGTCCCCCTGAGGAGCCCCGGTGAACTTGAACATGCCGCATTGAGCTCTTGTTCTTAGACGGCGTTGGCATGTGCCTCTCCTGCCGTGTGCTCTGTACTTCCCGGTGTGCACAGTTGCCACTTAGCTGAAGAGAAAACGCCTCCGTCCTTAGCACACTTGACTTTGTCCTCAAAACTTACAGGGAATTCTGGGTTTTGCTTGTTTTTACGTAAACGTTTTTCTGTCTGAATGCATTCTTTGCTGTCAAGATTCTGAAACGTCATCCCTTCCTCGCAGGCCTCTAGTGCCCATCCCCACAGCTGTGCCCGCCCATCACTGTCTCCAGCGCCCATCCCCACAGCTGTGCCTGCCCATCACTGTCTCCAGCGCCCATCCCCACAGCTGTGCCTGCCCATCACTGTCTCCAGCGCCCATCCCCACAGCTGTGCCTGCCCATCACTGTCTCCAGCGCCCATCCCCACAGCTGTGCCCGCCCATCACTCACAGTCTCTAGCGCCCATCCCCACAGCTGTGCCTGCCCATCACTCAGTCTCTAGCGCCCATCCTCACAGCTGTGCCCGCCCATCACTCAGGCCTCCAGTGCCCATCCCCACAGCTGTGCCCGCCCATCACTCAGGCCTCCAGTGCCCATCCCCACAGCTGTGCCCGCCCATCACTCAGGCCTCCAGTGCCCATCCCCACAGCTGTGCCCGCCCATCACTCAGGCCTCCAGTGCCCATCCCCACAGCTGTGCCCGCCCATCACTCAGGCCTCCAGCACCCATCCCCACAGCTGTGAGCACAGGGGGTGGTGAGGGCTCCGGTCTTCAGATTTCTTTTTTTCCTGATCTGCTTTAATTATCTCACAAGGAAAATGAAGGCTATCTGTCTGCTCCATCAGCAGCAGAGCAGTATATCAGGGAAGAAAACTTGCCTTCAAGTTCAAAAGGCCTCTGACAGAATCTTGTGGAAGTCAAGCCCAGGAAGTGTAGCCTTAACCAGCCTCCATCTAGCAGACTGGAGACCATTGTCAGAAAGTCCAGGCAACAAAGGAGTAGGAAGTAAGAATGTAACCCAGAAAAGAGACATACTCTTCAGAGACCTCTGCCATCTTGGGAAGCACAAGGCCTTGAGTGGCCTCTGACCCGCCCATAGCCCATTCTCTTACCTGCTGTGGAGCGACGGGCACATGCCACTGTGGTGAAGTATTGGTGTGTGCTGGGCTATTCCTCCGAGTTCCTCGTTTCACTGTGAGAACTCTGGGCTTGGAGGATGCAGCAGTGAGAGAGGTGAGCCAGGAGCCAGGGCTCTCACGAGACTCGATCCCATCATTCTTTGGCGGGATCAGACCCCTTGGGCAATGTCAGCTAAACTGGCTGCGTGCTCCCCCACACACAGCTCCTGAGCTCGAAGACATTACGTATCTCTAGCTCTTTCGCTAATCCCTAAGGATAGCTTTTTAGTGGTGTGAGTCTTAGCACTGTGCCCTTCCAGACAAGAGGAAGAAGCTCATTGCTTTCTAGTCCTGATCTTGGCAGCTTTTTATTTCGTAACTCTGTGTCCAAACAGCTTAAATCTCCATATACTTCATGAGCGCAAATCTGTGGCCATTGAGGCTAACTGTCCAGTTGCTTGCAAAGAATAAGCTGCCTAAAGGTTCCCCGTGCACCTCCCATAGCGTCTAGGGAGGTCTCCGCGCTCACTGTGACTGGAGCCAGGGCACTCTTGGTGGCCCTGGAACTGTGCTTGACAGGAAGAATGCCTGGGATTCATGAGAGCCAGGTGTTCTATCTCAAGATATTTGTGATTTCAGGAGGATAAAGATGCAGCTTGCCTGAAATCAACTTAAAAAGAAACTGAGTCACACAGTTTACATTTCAGGATGTTTTTGAGTCTGAAACTAGACCCGAGCTGTGTATGTTCCTCCATGGCGAGAGCTTTCCTGTGTGCGCGGGAAGATTATTTTGGAAAATTGTGTTTCTGCTCTCCTCTGCAGACAGACAGATTGCCTGGGGTGTTGACATTCCCCGGGACTGTCTGCCATTCTTCCTTCTCCTCAGCATGTTAGTCACCAGCTCAGCAGACAGTGCGGGGAGGAAAATAGAGTGTGGCTTCAGCAGATCACACATGGCCAGTCTTATCTGTCTGTGGTCTGTGCCGGCTGCTGTGACTTGAGAAGCTGGGGCTGGCCTCGGTGCAGAGGGCCCTGCCTCTGCTTCCAGCATGCACAAGGTGTCTCACACTGAGAACCACCAGTGGTCTTATCCCCTTGGGAACGGTTTGCCTGGCTGGAAGTAGGTGTCAGGCGATCTCTGCCGAGTAATCTTTCCTTCCCAGTGTCTCAACTTGTGAGGCTTCTATTTACCTGCCCACAGGAGTCAGTAGAAATATCAAACATGTCTGTATTTCCTGTGAGACCATTTCAGAATGTCCCCTTTGCCTTGTGGTAGCTGCACCTGGACTGTTCTCATACTTGTTTGTTTGTTTATTTTATGTGGCATTAGGATTGAATCCTGGTGAGAGCTACTGGCTATACCCCAGTCCACTGTTTTCCTCTTTATTTAGAGACAGGAACAGGTCCTTTCTTTCTCTGTCTCCCCATCCCTTGGTCTCTCAAGCCTCTCAGCTTCACTCTGTAACCCAGGCAGACAGTTCTCTTGACTCAGCCTACTGACTACCAAGTATTTTTTCATAACCAAGAAGGTTCTAGTGCATTCCACCACTGTTGGAGGGCCACTCAGTGGCTGCAGTACCCCAGGGTGAGGTTCAACAAACTGAGGGAGTTCAGGAAAACATGGCATTGCCTATGTTGTTTAGTTTGACAAGGCGTTGTCACTGACTTCATACAGGCTGCCTATCTGCAGGACAGAGTGTAAGTCTGATATGAGTGCTACTTTTCTTGATGTACCCTGATAAAATATAAACCTGTGTTGAATACTCTTGTAAAGTCCTTCCATGGCACTCGCCAGCTCACTGCCTCTGAAAGAATGCCTAGACAGCCCCGGTCCCAGCACGAACTTCATGCCATACTTCCCCCCATAGTCCCTGCCACACAACATGATGTGGTAGGATAGGCTGAACTTGGAAGGCCCCTCTCAGCCCCCACACAAGTGTTTCACCAAAAGTAGGGCTTTGGGTAAAGCCCTCATAGGACTGAGTGGCCCTGTGGTTCTAGCTTTGGGGAGTGCACAAGATGCCTCCTCCTGCCAGAAGCCCTGGCTTCTGACCACCTCTCTGCTGATTTTGTGTCCATATGCTCGGCCTTACCATTCTTGGCAGCTCCGCCATCATCAGTTTGTTTCTTAGAAAGGTTTTCTGAATAGTGCTAATTCAAATCTTACATCTTCTCCTATTCCAACTCATAATGAGATGACAGGTGGACTTTCTGCTGTGCTTTGATGTGTCTAGGACAAAAAAAAACACCTCCTTAAAAATATCAGTCACATCTCTTAAAGTGTTTATAATTACAGCATTTTTTTTTTCCTTTGGGTAAGGAAAGTAAGGAACACAAACAAGAGAAACAAAAACCCTTGTCTCGTGACTGAGGCTCTCAGCTAGCAGCTGTAACTCAGTATCTACCCATTACCACAGCAAATCATATCAAAAGCATCTGTCTGTGGCTTTTGGCTCAACCACAGAAGCTGTGGAGACGTAGGCAGGTCCACATTGTGCCAGGATCCTCACCTAAATGTGTGGCTGTCATCAGTATCAGCAGCCTTTTCACGAATCCAGATTGAGAGTAAGAACGTCTCCTTTTATCTGAATGTGCCTGAAATAGTTTTTCCTCTGGGCTCGACCAGGACTACATTCTCTCCTCTTCAAGTATTTCTTGTCTTCCTGTTTCCATGGATGATCTTGCTTCTTTGTTGTTCGCTGTACCGCCATCCTTTTCAAAACTACCCAAGTGCCCTCCCTCTCCCATTCCCGCTCCATTTGCTAACTAGTAACACGGTCACATGGCTACAGCTGTCTCCATCACAGGCTGCATGATCTGCTGTAAGTGCATGTAACACTGACCTTACCTGGAGTCATTTTTGAGTTTACAATTCTGTGTATAAAGTGCCTTCACAGGCCTGTGCTCTTGCCAACATCCATCCATGATCCCCGTTCATCTTACAAACCTGATTCACTGTACCCTTCCCGTACCCCCAACCATTTTCCTTTCAGATCCTGGCAACCTCCTGTTACTTCTATCCTCTGGGGACTGGCTTACTTTATTTAGTATAATATCTTGAGGGATTCTCCTCTTCCATCATGTTCCTGAAAGTCCTTGCTTCGAGCTGATCTGCTCTGCGTGTGTGCATCACTTTGATGCACTTGCCATCCACAAGGACACCTAGGTACCTGCTTGAGTCCCTGCTGTGGGGATTGTGGGTGCGCAACAAGAAGCAGCGTTGCTGGCCCACCTGCCGCTGAGCAGTGTCTTTCCCCAGGCATGTGTTGAAATCTAGTCCCCAGTGGATTGGTCCGAACAGGTGGGGACCAGGGCAGGGCAGATTGAGTGTCTTTGTGAGGCAACCCTAGGGAGCCCTTCTGCCCTTCCCCAAATGAGAACACGGGCATCATCTCTGAGGAATAGACCCTCACTGCGTCTGCCAGCACCTTGATCATGGACTTGTGCTGTCTTTAATAAGTACCCCCATTTTAAGATACTTTGTTGCAGCCGCAGGTATGAATAAAGAGATATGTTAATCCCACCTTTAACTTTCTGAGGATGTCATCCCTATCTTTTTGGTTTTGTGCCAACAATATATTTCAAATTCATTCTCTTTTTCTCCATCTCAGCCCCAGGTACCCCAGCCTTGCTTCTTGCACCTTATACACAAACCCATGGCCCAGCTCTTGTTGAACCTTCAGTGGCTTTCTTTTGACCATAGAATAAAATCTTGTTTTTTCTGGTCTCCTAACATGTTCCAAACTAAATGTGTTCACCCACAGACCCTGTCCCCTTGGTGTGTTGTATCAGGTAACAAACGAGAGCCTTCACCTGTTTGCTCAACCCAAACACTGCTTGTCTCATCTCGCCAAACAAAAAATCTTTCAGAAAAGCCTAAAGGAGAAAACCATTCACCCAGTGATTATGGGGGAGGGTGGTTCAGCGAAATAGATTTGATCTAATCCACAAGAGTTTCACCGCCTTGGGGCAACCCGGAGAGAACAACTCCAGTCTGAAAGCTCTGATGGTGACCAGAGCCAGAGAGACTAATAGAGGAACTCACTGGGGGAGATCTTTAAACAGATTCTAGTGAGTGACAGCTGTGGGTGTCGAGCTACGCTTATAAACATCATAGCAGACAGAACTACAGATAAACAGTGGAGTGACAGAGAGCAGAAAAGCTCGCTGTGCATCCAGTGCTGAAAGGGGCCATAAGCAAAGAGACCCTGAGACCCTGCTCCTGAGATTCGCCATCTGGGGTACACACTCAGCAGGATGGTGACAGACAAGTAATTTTCTTTGTGATTCCACTTGTCAAGCTCTGTTCTTTCTTTTTTAACTTTAACGTTTTATCTTTTATAGATTTATTTACTAGGGCCATCACTCACAGCTCAGAGATCCATATGCCATTATGACAAGGGCTACTCCTGCAATGACATGTAATTTCTTGAGGTAGCTGGTCGAGGCCTGATGCTGGGCCTGTAAGCTCCATAACATCATGATCACATGTGTAACCACTATGCCAATATGGATGAGGGCGTGTTTCCACTAAGGTGCAAATTATAGTGTGTCTGAGGGCCATTCCTCCCTCCAGAGCTGCTCTCCCGAAATCAGCCCTGACCACAGCCTCCCTGATGTCTGTACAGGTGAGGTCATGGCTGTGCCTAAGGACTTGAGGATTTAGGATGAGGCCAGGTTTTTCCTTCACTCCCATGCCCTGCTCCCAACCCCGAGTTGCAGAGATGAGCCCAAAGGACAAGACCTTCCCTGAGGTCAACAGATGGGGGATGGGAACTTCATGAGGTCACCAGGTGTGCCTTCATTTGGAAGCCACACCCAGGCTATCTGCACTCCCAGCTGAACCTGGAACAGAGGGCGTGCCAAAGGGATTTTCCCTTGGAGAACAAGCAGGAGCCAAGAGTTGTGAACCCCATCTAAACCATATTCGTAGTCCTCAGGACAGCCTCAGTCCTGTGGTCACAGCACAGATGGAGAGGAACACCTGCCCCTTCCCCCCACTCAGGCCTTGCCCTCTGCGTTTCCCCCAGCCCCCCCCCCCCACCGTGATATTAGATTCTAGATGTGCATGTCCAGCACCAAGGACCTCAGTAGCACGTGGCCCGTCCAGGCTGCACCATGGACACTGAGCTCAGATTCCTTTCTAGAGCCTGCTCTGACCTAAGGATGCCTTAGGGCGCAGACTCAGCTCCAGACTTCTCCATCCTGGCCCTCGGGCATTCCCCGCAGGCACCTCCATGAGTCCCTCCCATTCGCTCGCCCAGAAGGTGACCTGTAAGCTTCCTATTTCAGATGAGACTGAAATAACTCGTGATTTTTAAATGACCTAAAATGGTTCCATTAAGTTCAGGGTATCAGTTTTTAGTGACATGAACAAGTGATCCCACTGTGTTTATGCATTTGCGTCATACCGCATGGTCACCGCCAGCAGAGAACACCCCAGGTTCACTAATGCATAGGCATTTCAAACCCGTACCTGCCCACATATTCTTAAAAATACATATAATGGGGGATCTGTGTGCGACTTTTTAATTCACTTGGAAAGAACCGTTCTATTCTGTTTGAACAGCTGCTAATGCAAATCCCTGTGGGAAGAAAGACTGAAGAACATGGAGTCGCACCAAGAATTAAAAACATTGTCCCTGAGCAGTGTATCCAAGGCTGAGGGCTCAGTCGCAGACCTGTGATTATGGAGTGCTTTCCGCGGAGCATATAATTACAGAGCCACCCAAGCGGCTATTATTCTGCAGAGGGCTCCATATGGGGAGCATTTTCCCATTCCAACTGTACATTTAAGTTCTTCTCGGAACAGGAACAGTACATTAGCAGCATTGGCAGTATCCATATTAGGTCATCGCAGAATTATAGATATTGGCAAGGCACAAACAGTGAGGAACCGTCCTCCCACAGCTGCTGTAAATGGCCATGGCCTGCAGGGCGCAGGGCACAGTACAGCTCACCTGCAATCCCAGCACTCAGAAAATAGGAGGAGTGTGAGTTCAAGGCCAGCTTGGTCTACCTAACAACACCCTATCTTTATTTAAAAAAAAAAAAATTCATGGTGCCAACTGGTGGGCAGGTGTGTCAGGGAATGTGACACAGACCAACAGGGCTATGGCAGGTGCCAGGCCTTGGGGACCTACTCCCACCTCTCAATTTCTGGAAGACAAACTTTAAAAATCCCTCATTTCTGACATTGCGTAGACATCAGAGCGTCATTAACTTGTCAGATGAGGGAGTTCTTCTTTAAATGTGTGCATCCTGGCACTTAGAAGCTGTCAAATCAGAAGATGTGTGTTTGAGAAGAACTTTCTACCTTCAGGATACTTTTTCTTCAGGTTTCATCAGTACAGTAGGAGTGAACCCATCGTCTGTTTCCTTGTGCTTCCCTTGATTCTTGGTGCAGCTGACCTGGTCCCAGCTCTGAGGGTACTTGATAGATACTTGATACTCAGACTCTTGGTGTGGGCCTAGCACAGAGACTGTGTGTCCCTGTGTTCAAGGAGGGGTTCTCTGGCTGTTGTCCTAGAGAAACCCCCATATAACCAGAATTGAGATAGCTTTAGCTGGAGATGCACACTTCTAAGCTGACGCACACAGAGAAGGAATGGTGCAGCTGAAACCATCCAATTATTTCTGAACTATTTAAAAAAAAAAAAAACTACATCTGAGAACAAAACCATAGTGTTTGTTCCTAGTAAATTCGAAGTTCTGCATTCATGGAAAAAGACAGGAGCAAGCAAGCACAGGTCTACTTCTAGGCAACTCAGAATAAAGGCTGTCAGAGCTGGCTCACATGGTAGAGCAGACTCAACACTGTAGGTGGGGGAAGCGAGCCTGTTTGGAAAACCCTTCAAATAATAAACACCCTCTGGCATTGTCCCATGCTTCATTTGGAAGTTTGGGGAAAATCATGACCTTGGGTAGTCAACAATGTGGAATGATCGTGCTTCCTGGAGTGTTCCAGAATCTGTTCAGCAGCCCACACTGGCCATTCAGCACATGACATGACCAGTCAGCCCACAGTGTGATGGTTATGCTCAGAAAAGACCCCAGGAGCCTCCTACGCAGGTCCTCTGGAGTCCATGCAGAATCCAGGAGGAGCAGAGGGCAAAGGTGGGTGCTTTGAACCCAGCCTGCCAGACCTCTTATGTTCCCTCCAAAATCCATCAGTAGAAACGGAAGTTGTGTATGGCAGACAAGGGGGAGGGTAACATTGTCATTTCAAAATTCATAGTGAAGTGTTAGGTATGAGAAAGTGGGTCCCACGGAAAGCTGAGAGACTCTGATGGAGGCAGGAGACGGCTGGGACCACAGAAGAACCGTCTCACAAGTTCCTTGTGTGTGAAAAGTGGTTTGAGTCATAAGCTTCATCTCTTAGGAGTCATAACTTTGTAGAGTTTAGGGGAGGAGAGCCAAGAAGCTGATTTTCTCCATGCTTTGAGAACAGGCATGATGTCTGCACTGTAAACTACTGGCCTTTATTCTGTATGGGAGACTCCTAATTTACACTTCTTCCATTAAATTCGTAATAAAGGTGGAAGCATTTTGGAGAGATTAATATAAATGAATTAACATTAAATTAATATAAATATTTCCATACCAATGCCTGGTCAACAGGAAAAATCTACCAAAAGCCCACCTGATAGACAAACATAACGACAGACTCATGATTCAATCTGTATGAATGATTTTAAGGAATTATTCCCTCCACCAGGTGGGTAAAATACAATTAAGAAAATTTAATTCAAATTTTATGGATTTGTGGAAATAAACATTGTATGTAAGCAAATGTCACTGTATGGCATGCTTTACTGAAATTGTCACTTGCCTGATTGACTTATTACTTTCTCACATATTTTGTTTCTCTCCAAAATTTTGCTTTTCCATTTGGCCCATCAGTTCTATTTCTAGCGTCCTATAAATATGTGTTCCCATGGATCCAGTGATCCACATGCTGGGTTAGCGATGCTTGCAAGGACACCACAGTCTTTGGTAAACTTGGCTCCGTGTGCACTTGGAGCATAACACACTCGTGAAAAAGATATAATACAGGAACAAGTCTCTGTAGTATAGCAACCTAGAGTCAAGCTACAGAGGAGTCAGGGCTGGGGGATAGACACAAAATTTATATTTGCCGAAAAAGCACTAGGGGGGTATGTTAAAAGAAAAGAGAGGCATATCTATATGTGGCAAATGGTACTGTAGAAATAGACTGAGTTTATACTTTGTTGTGTTTTATTTCTGAAATGTTCAATATCTGAAAGAAAAGAGCTAAGTCTTAAAATGTTCTTTTCTTCTGCCTAAAAAATGTGGTGGGGGGGGTGTCACTAAAACTGTGTGAAAAGTTTTTCTGAGACTAGGTAGATGCCTGAGCCTCCCTCAGATCTGCTCCAGAAGGAGCAGACCGTGTCTGTTAAGGAGCAGATGTGTGTCAGGAGACGAGCGTGTTCATCCACCACGCTGCCAGCACAGAGTCCCAGGACAGTGGCTCTGACAGGGAGTCTCTTCCCTAGAAAGCTAGCTCTGGAGGAGGCCAGATTCTAAACTGACTTCCCCTCTTTGCTTCAGACCTCAGTTGACAAATGGCCCCTCACTGCCTGTGCACACCCTGCCATGTCCGCGTCTAAATGTTCAGGTTAGAATGCTGTCAGACTAGAGGTGGGCCTTCCGACATACAGGCCTTGTTTTGATCATCTTGGACGCTGTGTCTCATTCTGACATACAGTGTTTATAACTTGCGCATAAGAATTTGGAGACACATTTCAGCCTATGGTAGGTGGGCTGCTGGAGCCTTAGAAAATTAACAGTAAAAACAGAGGACAAACTGGCAGGCATTGCATGGCTTTTTTTATATTCCATCTCAAGAATAATCTCTCTGTGGAGGGTAGGGAAGGGAGGGACGGGATGAAAGCACAGAGAAATTAACTACCATAAACAAGTTTGGTACGTGACATAAAATGGGTTTTTAGGAGCAGGAGACATCTCTTTTGAAGCTTTAATGAAGGAGGTAGCTGAAGCCTTCAGAAATAATCAGTTGCCAAAAGCTGGTATGTAAGGTCCACTCTACCCAAGACTGCTGACCCCACAAGACTTGGCACTCCTAAAAGCCGGGGCCCTTCCACAGACTCCCGCAGTGGTCTGTTATTTGAATATGACATGGCCATTCTAAAAGCCAGACACTACCTAAAGAAGCCCCTCCCAGCTAATGTTTCTCTTCTCTCTGTGCCTCTTCTCCCCTGTCCTGCCCTAGTCATTCACGAGTGTGCAAAGATTGCTTTCCTTAGGGGTCTTCAGTCCTCATGCAGGAGTTAGATGGCCTGGCCTGTCCTGACCACATGGTCTCCCTTCCTTGACAGAGCTAAGGGATTCCATTTCAGGTCCTGCCCCTGTCAATGTGTGACGTACACTTTGAATTCTGAAATGTCACAGAATGGAGGTATCATCAGCACCCGTTGGCTGTTCAGGGCTAGCTACATTGCCCTGCATTTGGAGGGGGACAGGAGTAAATAGTACCCCCCCTTTTTTAAGAGTCTGTCATCTTGCAGTTCTGCAAATGACACACCATGCTGAGGCATCAAAAAATGACCTAACATGAGGAGAGTCGGAACGTTTTGTTGAAGAAAGGAAAACTCAGATCGTTCCTGAGAAGATAGTAAATAAAGCAATGAAAGGGAGCCTGTCTGTGTTTGGCTCTGCGTCGCAGGGTTTGAAGGCCCCATAAAGGTGCTTTTGTGGACTGACACGGAGCAGAAGCAGTGGGAACGCACACGTGAATGGGCCCTAAGAGGCTGGGGTTCTGTCATTCCGGCACCCCCACCAGGACAGGAGGTATTATCTTGGGGTAAAGAAACCAGAGCAGGCTCCTCAGGACAGGGACATCTTTGTGCGTGGAACCTGAGGGACAGCATTGCGAGCCCCAGCTGTGCTTGGGCCGGCACTGTGGGAATATTGTGCAGAACGGAAACATGGGGAGGGGGCAGGGCCATGGAGATGGCACAAGGAAATGAAGTGTGTCGTTCCAGAGACCCGGGACCCTCGGCCCCTGGACCATGCGATCCTGTTAGGGTTTTGAGGCCCCCTGAAAATAGCCGGGGGTGGAGGGAAGGGCTATTAACGTTTACTTGACACATTGCGGGACTTTCAGAAAAGCTGCCAAAATAGAATTTCTGTTTTGGGGATGTCTTTGCACTCAAATCCTAGCAAATCACTCATAACAGTGCACAGCACCAAACAGAACACACAGCCTACCTCAGAAGTGGAACTGAGGCTTACTGGCTCCTTTTGAAGTAGGATGCGCCCCCACTTTGAATTTACTTGGTGTTTTTTCAGAGCTAATGTATCTGTGTCGTGTTGGCAGGGACAGCCCTGAAGCAGTTGTGTGGGGACCACTGCCTGCTGTCCCTTGTGCGCTGGCCTTCATCCCAGCTCTAGCCCCCCACCCTGGTTCCTGGCTCTCTGATGGTAATTAGTCAATGCCACGTAATGATATATTTTTATAAACTATGCAAATGTTCTTTCTTGTCCTGCTTTTCTGCTGGGTTGGGATTTTTTTTTTTTTCCAGCCATCAGGAGTTCTGCCTCCCAGCCATTATTAATGTAAAGCTAGCCAGAGTGGTATCTGTTTTTCCCATTCCTTCTAAATTTATGAAATGGGGTTTTCTGGAATGCTGAGCTGTCCCTTTATCATACTCATTTACTCATCCAGTTTTATATTGTGCCGTTTTCTGGGATCTCACACTCAGTCAATGTCCTTCTGCTTCCCAACAGAGTTCTAACATTGGTCATTAGGAGTCCCTCCCGGGAGCTGTTGCCAGGTACAAGATGGGGCCATTTAGCTAAGGTCCTCCCAGCAGAGGTGAAGGGAAGGTTAATTTTCTCCCTTGGTAGTTTCTTTCCCTCTCCTTTCTCTGTGTGTTTGTATAAAATACCTGGGTACCAGTGTCTGCTCTTGTTCAACCGTAGACACTTGTGTTGTCTCCTCCTGGTAGAGTATTTCCCTAGCGAGAGTACTCAGCCTGCACCTCACCAGACTCTTTCCTCTGAGAAGCTGGCCTCCCCGTTTTGCTGGTCTGGCTTTGCAACGTGCAGCAGGATGTGTTTGCAGAGCGGTTTTGCTGTTCCGTCCCCTTTTGTCTGCTCCACTGTGTGCGTGGGTGCACACACCTCAGTTCCCTGTCCGTTTGCTAGGACTACCTGACAACTACCACATTCCAGATGATGTATATAAACTATGGAAGTGGATTCTCTCACCGAAAATGTATTTCTAGAGGCTAGGGCTTTGGGATGGAGGTATTGACAGTGTTAGTGTTTTCATAGGTTTTTCCCTGTCTCTGTGGCTACTGTTAGTAAGCATGCATACTTGACTGTCTCCCTGTTCTAATCCCCTTCCTATAGGAAAGCCAGTCCCGTTGGCTTCGAGCTCACCCAGCCACTCCTGTTTGTTTGTTTATTAAGCCAGGGTCTTACCCTATAGTAGCCCAGGCTGTCCTGAAACTCAACTATGTAGACCACATTGGTCTTGTTTTTATGACAGTCTTCCTGTTTCAGCCTCCCAAGTGCAGGAAGATGGGCATGTGCGATGCTTAGGATTCCATCTTTATTGCCTTTTTGAACTCTGTCTAAAGCCACAGTCCTATTCAAGGACACTGGAAGTTAAGACTTCACTGTGTAAATTTGGAGGGACACAGTTTAGCCTCTAACTTTCTCAGTCCTTGTAGAGTATAATATCTGTTCAGGGTATATGTGAAATATAACCATGATTCCAAGAGTTGAAACTCAGTTTTTTCTTTAATATGCTTCTCAAATTATATCACTTATGACCCACTAACCAGTAAATGTATGGATATCATGTCCCAGTAAACTCATTGCGAGTTGGAAATATGGGAAGTAGAAAGTACATTTAATATACCTAGCCTACTGAGCATCTCATTTACCCCAGCCTGCCTTACACCCGCTCAGAGCACTTCCATTAGTCTGCAGTAAGCCCAGTCATGTAGCATGGTGGCTGTTTGATGTCTTATGTAATTCACCGAATGCTGAGCTGTAGGGGAAGGCACAAGCATTACCAGGTGTGCTTTCATACCATCATAAATTCAGTCCTCAAATCTCAACTTACATAATGTTCTTAGTCAGAGACCCTTTGTTTCTTCCCAGCCTCCCTGTGTTTGGTACTCATGAACAAACGTTATGTCTTTATAACTCTCTTAGACTGATCTTCCATTCTTTTAGTGACATACTAAATTATATGCCTAGCCATAAAATTAAAATATCAAAACCATGGAAAATACCTCCAAACATTTTTTTTTCCTTTAAACCTTCCCTTTTTATTTCTCTATAACATACCCGTTTCTCTGCCCGGAGCCTGAAATGTTTGTCTCCTCCACCTCACTTACTTCTGCAAAGCAACTCAGTCTTCTTTCTTTGCAGACACCACTCCCATCAGTTCTAAAGTGATTCCACATCCCAGCCCCAAATCCAAGCCACTGTCCTTCTCCGTGCCTAGGAAGTGTGTCACTGCAGATGTGCTCTGAAGACACACGGTCACACGTGAGAGTGGACTCGGCACCCTAACTGCTGTCCAGGGCCTCGTGTCCTCCAGTTTTCTTTCTGTGCACCCCCACATTGCCACCTCTGAAACTGTCACCCACATCTACCTCCACATTCTCTCTCCCTCTCCTTTCCATCCGTCTCTCCCTCCCCACTCATACCCCTCAGTCTGTATATTCCAATTCTTATAACAGAGTTGTAGTCTTCACTCCATGACCCTGACTGTAGCAGGGAGAACTAAGAGTTTGAATGCTGTTTCTACCTGTTTGACCACTAGAACTTAACCCTCGCTTAGTTTCTCATGCCTTCTGTTCACTGACCTCCACATTTCTGCGGGCCCCACTTCCCCATATGGTAGATTCAGGGTCAGTGAATCCTCTGCCAGGTCCACCTCATGCTTACTTGACTGAGTGAAAGGGAACTTCCACACGGAACACTCCAGTGTCAAGCTTCCATGATCTGCAGGAAAATGGGAGGAGAATGCTCCCTGCTCCCAGTACCCTTTTTTCCTGCTGTGCTTCAACTTCCTGGCATATGTGAGTTAGAGAATTTGGAGAGATTGGTCTCTAGGGAATTTCCCATACATTTGCAGCCCACATCACTGTGCTGCTCACTTTTAAGCCTCAACCCCTTCTTCCTTCACAGAGAACTTAGATTTCACATGAGGTAATTCATTGCCCTGACAACTGGCTCTAGCTTTTAATTAATAGCCTGTCTTTGGCGGTCAGTATTTTTAGACAGGGAAAAGGTAAAGCGTGTAATAAAGTCGATAAGTGAAACTTTAGAATGTCAATTAACTTGATGGCTGTAGATTGCAATTTTTAGTGCTTATTTTGCCAACAAACAGGGTTATTGAGTTGGTAATAAAGTTTCCTTTGCTCTGTGGGTCATACCTCTCCCTTTGGTCTGCAGTCAGCATCCCATCTGGATCCATCACACACAGGACCCGCCATTACAGGGAGAACAAGCCCCATGCCATGCTTTTGCTCTGTAGGAATATGAGGCTCGGTGTGCATCTGTAAATGCCAAATCCTCGCCATAAAATTAAAATGAGAAAAACGTACAAAAGGCCCTGTGTTGCAGCAGCTTGTATTCAGACATTGGCCTCTGAAACCACCTTTGCAGACCGTGGATGTGTCGTGTAATGTTTTACAGAAGTCTGTGCTGTCCCCATGTTTTCTTTAAGAGTTTTAAGTTTATTTTGCAACAAATGCAGAAAAGTCTTAGGAAGACAAAGCAACACTAATAAAAAGGTCCTGCACACCAGGCATGGACATATAGAATATTCTAGGTGTTTCCAAAATAAAAGTGGCCCTCATAGGATGGAGGGCACCTGCTTGCTATGAGGAGCAAGGGTCCAGCATGATTCAAAGGGGATAATCCCCTTTGAACCATCATGTGTGAGAGACAGGGATGACGACCCACAGGAACTGGCAATGACAGCTGTATCGGCTAGGGAAAATTCCCAGTTTCCTCAGAGGACAGGAATGAGAGCCTGAGATGTGCTTTAATAAACATGCCTTTACACATCACATATAAGGGTATTTATTTTCTCTTCCTGGAAGGAGGAATGGAGCTGTTCTCAATACGTGGAGAGTGCAGCTCTGCCCAGTGATGTAACCAGTTGGCTCTCAGACCGCATTACATCTCTCTTTATCAAGTCTCATCAGGAGGCCCTGTTTGTTAGAGGTCTCCGAGAGGACCTCCCTCCAGATGTACACAAAGCCCAAGCCAGCGAAGCTGTCCAGAAAGCCCAGGGCTGGGAGGACATCTGTCACTTTACATTTCACCAAGTAAGGAAATCCAGCGCTGGTTAGTGCCGGAGAAGAGAGACATCTGGTTCCCAGGGTGCCTTGAGAATTTCCTTGAGCTCCAATTAGAGTCATTGTGGTAGAATGTAGTCTGTGTCTGGCTATTCCCACATGTGAGCCCCAACTGCTAGGCAGTGCTCAGAGCCTGCAGGGAAGCAGAGGAGAGCTCCACTCAGTGCAGGCCATGAGCTGCTGCTGTCCGAGCTGTTCAGCCTCTGTCATCGCTGCTCAGTGAGTGCTCTGGCTACCGTGCGAGGAGAGGTAGGGACGGGGGTCCTGGACCTTTAGATCTCCACTCACCATGCCAAACGGAGTTAAGCCAGTTGACACGCTGGACTCGCTTTCTTCTGTCGGCTCAGCCTACTGCAGCGGCAGACAGCCAGGCACCTGCAAGTACTGGATCCTCGACCTAGGTATATGGCTTTTCTGGATGCTCATCCTGCACTTCTTTCTCTGCTTGTTTCCTTCCTGCCGCCTGCTTCCCCAGTTGATGTGTGTTCTGCAACAGAAATATTTCATGTGCTGATACAGAGTCGTGTTACGTGCCTACTGCCTTGTAAAAGGGCTGGGTGGGAATGGCTTGCGGGAGACCAGAGACCAAGGCCAGTGCTGTGCTCAGGCATCAGGTGCTGTGTGGCATTTCTAGTCTGAGCATTGCAGTGGCCATCATTTTTCTCTGAAATTGCATATAAACAGGCAGAAGGGATCTGTGTTTTAATTTGCCTTCTTGTGGCTTTAGCTGGGTTTGTGTCTGCTTCAGCTTTAATGTATTCAGGGAGTTCTCAGATGCGTTGAAAACAGTGTCGTAGCACTGGTGTTTAGATTCTGTGCTTCTCTTAAGAACTGCGGCATGTAAGATAAAGTCAGGTGGGAGAGATGGACTCTGCAGCCTCCACTGTCTGTATTAGGGGAGTGTGTGTTCCAGGGTCTGGCTTTGTCCACAGAGGAAATAAATAAAATGCAATCCCTACAAAGGTCTCTCTCAAGAGAAGCTCCAGTTTGAAGAGGATAAAGAATACAAAAATCCAAGAGAGGGAGAGCTAGATCTGCCCAGTGCCTAGACCATTGCCCTTCAACTCTCCAGGCTTGGCCAGCTTTCTGCCCATCACCTCTGGCATCTGGCAGTACCATGCAACCAAGAAGATGACTTCTCAGATGCTAATTCCTAGGGGTGGTTTCTGCTATAATCGCAGTCCTGTCCCTCTTGGAATATCTGCCTTACTTGCTTCTAGCCACTGTCCACACACAACAAACACACACTTCAAGAAGAGTGGGCAGAATAGAGTCAGAGGGAGCTGCTGAGCCTGTGGGCTCTCTCATTCACTATAAACTTGACTGGATCAGTTGGGACAAAGGGTCCCCAATGTGGGAAGCATATCATGGGTAAAGGGGGCACTGAAAATAGGCATTCAGCACTTGAGGGGAATTGGTACCACTTCCTTCTGGGTGTCCTTGAGAGGTCTAAACAACAGACTTGAGTTTGATTTATGAACCCTTAAGGATATAAGTATCAACCCTGGGAGTGCTCAGCTTGCTTCTGTAAACATGGTTTTCTATACTGTTTCATCACGGTTTTCATCCACAGAGCTAGCAGTATTCTAAGTCATTGGCAGGTGCTGGTGGATTTTATCATATTTGTGTTAATTACGCTGTCCCGGAGTGGTTTTCTTGAGAGGTGATGTCCTCACTATGTAAAGGTCTGTGACCTGGGTCTACCCATGAGGGGATACTGGGCAGTAGGCATTCCTGTGGTGGGAAGATGAAGGTGGATGAGGGATGAGCTCACTTGATTAAAAATAACTGGTGCAGAAAAAAACAATTGGTAATGTCAAAGTCTGATGCAAAGTCTGGACCACTCGGGAGCTCTGGCTCGTGTGCAAATTACCTCATCTCCACGAACTTTTTCGTCTTTAACTGAAAAGCAAGAGTACTGATGAGCATCCCTCCTGGGCGTCACTGCGTGCTCCAGGCGTTTACTGGATCGTGAGACATAGCATCTTTTTTTCTGTAGAGGGGCCTTTGAGTTCTAGAAATAGTTAATCCTCTTCTTAGTAAAGGATATTATTAGACCTTTTCTCATAATGGAAGATGATTATGCTATTGTCTTTCCTATACTTATTTTGTTCTGATAATTTCTAAATTATTAAGAAAGTCTTAAGAGATGTTCTTAAAATTGGCACCACAGATTTTTTTTTTAAATTGACCTAGATTTAAGAAGAAGAGAAAATACTATTTCACGCTAAAGAATGGAAAAGGGGAAATGAAAGTCCAGTTTGTCCCTTCCACTCCTCTCAGGGGAAGGTAGCTGGCTGTTCATCATTTCCAGCAATTTATACTAACTGAGGCACCTTCCCCAACATTGCATTGGAGTAATATTTTCATATTCACTGATCCTATGTCTACATTGATTATGTATCCATCATACTTGAACAGAATAAAAGGATTCTGATTCGTGGCCAGGAAAAAAAAATTCAAAGCAGGTATTTTATGCTCGTGAAGATATCCAGAGTGGCCAACCATTCTGTACACCTGTGGAGGGTCTGGCCTCGAGCTCTGGGGACCTGCTACACCGAAGCCAGTTCACTGGCTGTGCGGCAGTGTAGAACCTTACATCGCCTTAGCCAGGAGAATTTAGGCAATTGTTAGGAAATAAGAAAAGGAGAAGGTGAAGTTCAGGACCGTCAATATGGTGCTGGCACACACCAAAAATCCCAGCATTCCAGAGGCTAGGTCCAAGGAGTCTTGAGTTCCACGCCAGACTGGGCTACATAACTTTTAAAACTATTCTTTGTATTTTTTTCAGATTTTCATACAGTCTATTCTAGTCATGTTCCTCCTACTCCCCTGGCTTCTCCCAGACCTCACTATCCGCCCAATTTCATGTTTGTTTCTTTCTCTCAAAAACAAAACAATAAAAATCCATGTGTGTGTGTGATTGATATGCCTAATATCACTCCATTGAAGACAACTGACCGTCCCTGCGGCTATCAGTTGTGACTAGCTTCTTGGCTAGGGGTGTGACTTGGTCCCCAGCGACTTAGTTCCCACTTATGTTCCTTTGCTAGCCTCTATCTGAAACAAATAAAAGACCTGTAAATTGTCTTTTAGGAAACTCCAGTGTGTGCTCCCAGGTTATAAAAAGACGGGGATGCTGCTGAGTAGCTCGTTTTGGAGTAGCTACACCAGTTTAGGATCCAGACCCGCACTCTGCATAACTCCTGCATTAGACGCTGGGAGACTACCCCAGAAGAGTGAACGGATTCACATACGAAGTGCTGTGTGTCTTGGAATTGGAAATTCAATTTCAAGTCTTTCAGAACCTTTCCTGAAGGGTAGGAGCACATAGAATATTCACTCCAATGCGAATAAACAAGAACAATAGCCTCCTCAGAGGACTGTTTTGCTGTGAGGACTAGCTGTAGCTCATGAACCATGGAGGAATCTAAACTCTATCTTCAACCCCCAACCCCACTTGAATACCACTAGCTCGCTGGGTGATGGTGGTGCATGCCTTTAATCCAAGCACTTGGGAGGCAGACGAAAGTGGATCTCTGTGAGTTCAAAGCCAGCCTGGTCTACAGCACAAGTTCTCAAACAGCCAGGACTGTACAGAGAAATCCTGTCTTGAAAAACCTTAAGCAAACAAGCACCATTAACTCATTTGAAGTTTGCGGTATGGTATGTATTGCACAGGGGCACCGGGACTAGAACAATACTGCAGAAACCAGAACAAGTATTTTATCCCTACGCGCTCGACCCACGTGACCTTGGCTAAGTCACATCATTATGCCCCTCCCCCATACACCCACCTCCACCATACTGTGTTCTTCAGAACCCTCGTTAAAATTTGTTTATTATATGTTTTAAAGCAAAGTACATTTATAAAATAATTTTGTCCTCTCACTTTTATAGAAAAAGTTTTACATGCTGGATAGATACCTTATCCAGGAGAAAACGTTATGAGGTTTTGTCTCATGTTATAACTGAGCTTATAGTGAATGTGGAATTTTGAGATATAAGTAGATAATAGTAATCCGCAATGGTCCTGTCTTCCATGTAAGGAGCCATAGCCATGCCCGAAGTCCAGCTGTTGGGCAAAAATGACTTCTGGTCTGGAATTGACTTTGCTAGGGGAGCAGACATCTTGCTGGTGAGCTGCAATCTCTGTCTTTGCTGGTGTATTTTTCTAAAACATTGCAGCCGCTAGGCTTCAGGGAGAACACGGATTTATGGCTTTTCATGCTGAAGAATTTCCTCCAGGTGCTCTGAGTTGGCCTCTGGGGTGAGCAAGCAAGTCCAATAAACACAGAGAGCTTGGAGTAATGAGCCTTGGAATTTGTCCAGGGAGCCTCGATTTCCTCTTCCCGCCTGCAGGAATGGGGGTGGGGACTGGGCAGCCACAGACCAAGATGCTCTAGCTCATTTTTTACGGTTCTTTCCTAAGACCGTGCAAATCTGAGGGACCAGATCAGGATCCTTGACTGCAGCAACTAGAAAACTCAGAGGCAGCCATTGAGAATGTCTGCTGTGTGTCCCCTCGTCTTTCTGGGTGTAAATCAATGTCTCTCTTATTGATACTTTTAATATTTGACCATCCTTTTTTCTCAGAAGCACAGCTGAGAATGCTTCTGCGTGACATCTTATAGGTAACTCTTAACTTTGTGGTAAAAATGAACTCGCAACTGTTATATGGAAAAGGAAGAGCGAGTGCTCAGGCCTGGGATGCACAAAACATATGAGTTCTGAGGCAGCCTCCCTTTCTCCTTTCTGTATCTAAGCTCATAGGGCCTGGGGCTCTGAAGCTGAATCTCAGGCTTTATCACGGTAAGAGGGAGTGTGCTCTGCTAGGGTCACATAGGACCTGAAGATTGAATGTTTTTCCCTTTGTCTCTCTTCAGCTCAAAAGAAAGCCAGCACAGTGCCTGGCCCAGTCGTGTTCCACCCCAGCCCCACGCAGAGACTGTCTGATTGCTTCCTGTGGTTGCTCGCTCCCTGGAGGTGGCAGTGCCAGTTTATCACAGGGGCACTGATTAAAGCCAAGGACAGGATCCTGCTTTAATTGGTGCTCCTAGCAGAGGCGGTAGTTCTTTTCATTCCCTTTGTCTCCGAGCCTGCTTTGTTTCTTCCTGGAAAAACTCCAGACCCCTCTCCCCTCCTTCCTTCGCACCAGTTACCAGTAAGTAACTTGAATGGCACAGAGGGAAGAGCTCTTACAGGACTCAGTTGACAAGAGGCGATCCTTAGAAAGCTGCCTGCCTATTCCTGAGGCCCAAGAAGCAGGGGACAGACAGAATTTTCAGCTCCCTCCTAAGATAAGCACCTCAGCCTTCTTTTCATTCTTTGGTTTGTGCTGTTGCTGTTTTAGATGTGATCACCTCCCAAAAGAAGGGAACCATACTCTAAACGTCCCTAACTGATGACTAAAAGAGTCACTTGAACCCGAGGGAGGTAGAAAGCAAGGTGATGTAAAGTTAGGGGCGGCCGGTGTGACCTTGAGTGTGTTGTGGGGTGAAGAGTGCTCTGTGCCTCATGTCTGCAGCAAAGCCTTTCCTCCTGGAGTCCACAGGCATCAGCTGTATTCATGTTCGTCCGCGTGCTGTGAGCTTCAGTGGCAGCGCCGTTTTGGTTTTGTTAGTGTTACTAAAATGCAGTTTGGAAGGAATTTTTAATGGGTTAGGACTCTTTTGTTTCTTTGTTTTTGAACTAAACCAAGAACTCCAGACTATGTGCTGGATATTTGCTTTGTGGTTTGGGAGAGAGTGCTCTACTTCCTCCCTCTACACAGCTATAACTCTTCTGAACTAATATTCCATCCCTTGAGACTAAAGCCGTAGTTAACCACCCCATGGAGGATGTGGAGAGTGATAATGCTTGGCAGGCTCACTGCAGAACATTCCAGGGCCTCCCCATTGCCCCTTAATGCTGTATAAAAATGACCATATTGGTATGGGCTCTCTGACAACATTTATAAGTTTGCACGGTTCATAGCTGGCTCAATTATGTGTATGCTAATGCAATTCAGACATTCTTGAGGCAGTAAAACACTTCTCTGCTGACATTCTGAATCTGGTTTTGATTTAAAAGAACAATAACAAATTTATGTATGGACTAAGCGTAAGCATAGCCTTATCGCCATTTCAACTAAACCACACAGTTTAACTGTAGAATGTTCTTTTAAACTGTGTTGTGTTGGAAGGTCTTTGTGTGTCCCATGCTTCTCATGAAGACAGGTTTTAGCTTTTAAAAGCATCTACCTTCCACCCAAATTGTAGACTTACCCTTTAACAAGGCAAGCCAAGTGACTTCATTGTTTTTAACATGTAAGAAAAAAGACGGCAACCAAAGGTATAAATGTTCTTGTGGAAATTGCCCCAGATGTAAGCCTTCTGTAGGTAAGATTAGATATTTCCATACCATTACTTTGTGTTGAGCTTCAGAGACCATTGTAACCATGAGCTAAGTATCCACGATTCCTAACATTAGGGGCTCGAAGGCAGGATGGTGTGTGGGCGCCATGTGACTGCTGCTCACCCCCAAATTAACTGTGTTCCTGTAAATGATGAGTTGTGTGTCTGTTCAGGCAACAATAAACACTGCAGTGCCCTGGAAATGACTTCACAAACAGAAATTAAGAATCAAGGCACTGTTTCTTCATGAAATAGAGAGCCTTCTTAGCCCTTTGAACAGTGAGCTAAATACTGAGCAGACTGGTCCTTGGTTTTCTTGTTTGTTTTTGGTAATTCTTCTTTAAATGGCACAGTTTGACTTTTGGGTACCACAGAAGATCTCAACCTCACAGAATGAATGTGTGTGAATGCACACCACAGAGCATTCAGAAGGGCTCCAGCTTTGAAAGGGAAAAGACCAGGTTATATCCTCGGTCTGCAGGATGTCACTCTGCCTCGGTGGTGGTGCCTGGATGTGAAGGTGGGGGTCTCCTCCAGCACCTGGAGCCTCAGTGGGAAGTCACTCTTGCCTCCCAGAGCTACCTAGATCCCTTTCTACCCATTGTTCCCGGGAACAGTGTCCCACACCTCAGTGTGGACATCACTAGTCTGCATGCTGGCTAGAGATCATCCAGGAAGGCTACTGCAAAGACATTGTGCATCCTCCCAGCCCTACCCAGCCCCCACCACACACCAGTGATCACTCTCATCGCAAAGGAAAGATGGTGCTGGATTGGGGGGTGACAGAAAGCTGTAGTTTGTGGGATTCATACATGTCTTTCTAGTCTTGGTTTTTAGTTGCCGTTGTTTTTGTTTGTAAGAAAGTGTTTGTGTTTGCATGCATCACTGCTATCTTGCAACAATCTGCTTTTGACCTTGAATCTTAAGATCCTACCCTACCATTCATCATTGGCAAAATAGTTCCTCAGGGACTTTTTCTCCTCAGACAATTTAGATGTTTGTCTGCAGAGAAATTCTGCTGTTCATCTCTCACCAAAGTAAATGGGCCCTGACACACATAAAAAGCACTGAAGACAGCCTGATCATTCTAGATGCCAAAAACAAGAACTAGAAAATTCCTCCAAGTCGGTGTTTGTCCAGAGTAGGAGAAGGATTGCATTTAGGAGTGAGTTCTAACCTCAGGGTGGATCAACAGAAGAAGGGGAAGCCATCTTTATAATGTGGCTTATTTTCACAAGTTTGATTGTTACGCAGCATCTCCGTGTTTTATCGGCGAGCAGTAGACTCAAGGATGACTGGCTCTCCTGGGCCACTGCCTCTTGAGAAACCTATATGAGGAAGGTATCACCTCTGCTTTCCACCTCTCCTAAGGGGAGGGTACACAAGGAGTCTAGAAAGTGCCGGGGAGGAGCTAGTTGTTCCTTAATGTTCATCTTGTCCTGCTGTCACCAAGGCTGTCCTCTTCAGAGCCCTGATTTGTGAGACTCCCTATGCCTGGAAGCAGACAGCCATTCACCTGCTGCAGATCCTCATGCTTGGAGAGTCCTGCCCCTCCATCCCTTGACCCGATTTCTGACATAGAGGCTAGCTCAGCCTGTCCTTCATGATGACTGCATTGCCTCAGCTCCGATGTATTCGTAAATGTCCATTTCGGCAATGAATGAGATCCTGTCTGTCTGATTAGCCAACCAACAGGTTGTGCCATTTGTTCTCCGTGTCTTTTTATCTGAGGCTTTAGTGATGACGTTTAAAAGGACCTTTGAAATGAAATGGCTTCCAGACTAGAAATGCTGGCATCCAACCTCCCTCTTACTGGATAAATCTAAGAGCCGCATTTCCTGATGTTCATATAATATTCAAGTACGTCAGGAAGAAAACTGAGGACCAGTTCTACTGAGAGTTCTCCAGGGGTCACCCTGCTTGGGTTGGGTATTAAGGGGACCACACACTGCACAAACTGGTAACACTGAGACTAGAGCGCAAGCCAGGTGCAGACGTGCTCCCCAGCTGACGTGCTCCCATGCCCGTGTGCTCACATGCTCAAGTGCCTATGCTTGGCTCTGGCTCTCAGCCTTCCTAAAGAAAAGGCCAGAGCAGCTTCTTTGGGGTTGATGCCCATGACTGTTGTGTGTGTCGGGTTTCATGGGTCGTGAGAGCTGGGGAGGGGGGCACTGCTGTTAGCGCTCCCCGGTGAGTGTGTGGGAGGGTACTGCCGAGGAGCTGCATCTGTTGGCCGTTTATGTGCATTTTCTCAGGCTGGGAGACATGTGTTCCTCATTACGACGTGATCCGTGGCAATGCCGTGCTGGGGCCTCCAGTGCAATCTGGATTTTTATTTATTTTTTTTAAAGGCAAGGAAATTTATCTTTTTTCCCTCGTGTCTTCTGTGCTCACTTCTTATTTAACACAGACACAAAGTTCACATTTCTTACACCAAAGGACCCTCTAGGCACCACACTCTAAAATGTGTGTAAAGTGAACTTTGTGTTCTTAGACCACATTTTCATCCATCCCCTTCTCCAGGCTCAGTGCTTCTCCCTGGCTTCTGCCTTTGCAAAAATTACTTCCTCTGTTGTCATGGCATCAACGTGACGGTCACAGCCTAGTGGTGTGTGGGAAAGGCATGGGATTCTGGCACACACTGTGCAGTCATTGCTACCACGCCGATGGATCCTCAGTGCCAGGGTACAAATTAGAGCTCAGTGGGACCAAGGACAGAAGGGACCTGAGCCTGTGTCAGCACAAGGAAACTGGATTGGAAAGGAGAAGCCAGGGAAAAAAAGGTTTCCGATACTCAAAAATAGAAGGCACATTCTAACTTGGAAAATGGCCATGAAAACACGCCTGGTCTTAGCCACCAGTACTGTCCCGTGTCACTAAGCAGTCAGTGTCTCTTCCTTAGTCCCTCAGCTGATTCCCCAGGTGTATTGCCCATCATTATCTCCAGTAATGTGGACCGTCAGACCATTGTAATCATCGTGTTAGACAAGACACGGTCCCTGGACGAGCATCTGAAGGAATAACTTACAGATTGGCTGACTTTTTGTGTCATCTTGAGAGAGTCTCTAGGGCACTGTGGTCTCTCTCTCTCTCTCTCTCTCTCTCTCTCTCTCTCTGTAAATAAGAAAAAGAATGATAGCTTGATTCTAGAAACAGACTTTAAGTCCCATCTAAAGAAGTAGAGATGCTGTGGATTGTTCTAGCCAGTTCAGTCACAGTCGAGCTAGCGGTCTGTTTTCTCTTTGCTTCTCAAATAGTCTGCACTTCTGGCCCAGTGTGCTCACTGCCAGCTCCCTGGTCTGACTTTCTGCACAAAAGCGCTTCTGCATCAGCTCTGGATAAGTCTGGTTCAGTGTTAAAGCCTGCCCAGCTGGCCTCCAGCTAGAAGCACAGCCTTCAGGGTTGTCTTTCTTACATAGTAACGATGCCTCTGCTTGTCAACATGTCTACATGAGCTGGAAATCAGTCCTTTGCTGTAGACATTTCTCTTGGAGTTAGGCTTATCCTAAGACATCGTGGCATAGTTCATGTGTCGCATGTTCTTCAACACACCCGCAGTGGACACGAAGACAGAGTCAAGATCATTAGCCAGGAACTATAGGTTTAGCTCAGTGAAACACTGTCTGCCTAGGAGCGAGACTTGGGTACTTCCCCTGTGTGCTCCCTCTCTCCCTCCCCCTTCCTTCTACCCCTCTTCCTACTCCCCCTCCCTCTCCCTCTCTCATTTGGGAATACTGCAAGAGAATTTGAAATGTGAGACAGAGATTTACTGGAAGGTCTCCCATGTTGAGTATGTGCTTCTTGTGGTGACCGTGCCTCCTCACCCGTGAGTCGGCTGTCAGCTATTGTCCCGTGTGTGCTTCATTGATGTGCTGTGGGGTGAGGGAAGCCTGAACAGCATTTGCCTGTGCAGTCCCAGCTGCTCTTCCCACTGCAAGCCTTGAAGTAGATCATCTGACTCCATTTCCCCTGTATCCCTCCACGCTGTTTGCAGCTTCTTTTTTTCTATGCAAAAGCGTGAATATTGCCTAATATCTATTAGGTTGTATTTACAATAGCCTTCTTTACAACTGCCTCACCTAACAGAAGGAAAATCATTGCCATTTTACACCTCAGGAAGTTTTACACCTAAAGTAGAAGGCAGCCATGGATTTAAAGATACTTACACCATGCAGGTGACAGGCAGGGTTGCAACTCCAACCTCATCACCTGCCTGCAGCTGTCTGTAAGCAGCCTCCTCAGCAAATGCTTGCAGGACCCCCCTGCGTGTGCCACTCAGGCCCCAGCCCCCAGGTCACATATGTCCCCTCCACCCCACTTGTATGCTATTGAGACTGTGAAACGAAAAAAAAAAAATTGTAGATTTGGGTGGGGCGTTTTCAAGCTCAGAGTGTGCAGTATTTAACTCTAGAGTTTGCTAGAGACCCTCAGCAAGCCAAGCGTTGCTCCAGCACACTGACAGTCTCAGCGACTTTCTCCCATTATGAAAGTCAGGAGAAAGCTGGAAAAAGCAAACAAAGAAACCCTTAATCTTCTTTAGTCTGCAGCTAGCAGGATATGACCCCTTTCTTCTTACATTTTTAAGTGCTTTTATTAATCACAGATGTCCAGATCCACAGACTGAGAGTGGGAAGATTTCCCCTCCCCTTGGCTCTGGCCCCATATGCTGAAATCTTCCCTCTTCTTTGACTTTTTCCTCTATCTCCATTTTCAAAGGAATCTGTGATAGCCATTGTGTGAACTCAGCCTCAGCCAAGACACCACGTACCTGAGGATTCCTCCTCAAACCGGCCCCAGCAGATAGGGTGACTTTCCTATGTGCACACCTGCATGGGGTATTAAGCCCGCTAGAATCTCTATCCTGAGGTTTATCCTTTTTAATAAGGGACAGATTTCTTCTAAAATAGAAGTAGAATGAGGTCATTGTCTAGTTTGTTTCAGCCATGCTTTTTTAGTATTGCCTAGAAACCGCTATGCTTACCATTAGCTCACATTGCCCATGAATTCTGGGTATTGTTGGGACACTCGCTGTATAAATACAATGTCCTCATTTCTGTGCCACCAGGAATCCCAGATGCCACAGCTTACTGCAGTTAATAAAGCCGTTTCATTTCACTCCTGGTGTTTCTTCAAGTGCCAGTGCTGCCCTATGGGGTGTGGAAACCTGCATCACCTCTGAGAGAACCTAGCCCAGATGCAGGCTTTCTCTGACACCCATCTTAGGTCCTCCTTCTATGTCCAAAGTAAGTGGATTCTTTTCAGTTAAAAGAGGAAGGTCAACTCCAAACCAGGCATTGCTAAAGGCTTTCCTGCAGTCGTGCTGTGGCGAGGAGCAGAGTTGGGAGCAAAGGCGAGGAACTGGAAATGCAAAGCAGTTGTGTCTGCCAGAGCTGCAGGGCCAGCTTGGTCCCGACCCATCTCTGCCCTGTGCAGTTTCCCCTGCTCAGTGCTGCTCACACGCACCAAGCCTGGGCTCTGTGCTGAGGAAAAGCCAGTGAGTGACACAGATCACAAGAGAGAGGTGTCTGCTTGATTTGGTTTCCATATAAGTGAAAATTCACAAGTGTGTATGTGCTTCACAGAAGGTAGAGACCACCCATAGTTATCACAGAACTGACCACAGTCGGCCAGAACATCTCTGTCCACGTTGGCAGTCCTGCATTATCAGTGTCCTTGGGATGGGCAAACAGAAATAAGGATAGCCTGTATCCAGTTCATTGGCTCACCTAGTCATTATTATTCTACACCTACTTAGCCGCATGATGTACCAAGCGGCCTGTTGGCAGTTAAGCTCCTTCCCATACAGTGTCTCCCTTGTCTCCTGAGGATTCTCTCTGGTAGACCTAGCCATCCACATAGATCCTGCACAGGCCGGCGATCAGGATACCTGGAAAGGGGGGAGGGGGGGGACAAGAGCCTCACCACTGCTGCTGTGTTGTTTCTGGGCAGCAGGCACTTAGGGTTCAGGTTTTGTCACCTGCTAGTAGTCCCTTGGCTGCGGTGGCCACCAGGGCCTCCTAAGGAAGACAAGTGTGCTACCAGTCAGTCGGGTCCTTCCGAAGGGACTGCACTGTAAGCTCTGTGCCGGGTGTGCCCACTAGAGAAGATGTATCAGGGCTTGTGATGTCATTCAAAGTGTGTACCAGTGTAGTGGGTCTGCTTACCATCTGATTTATGCACTGCGTCACGTCCTAGCACAGAGCAGTTATGCAGGCTCTGATGATCTCCAGATCGAGGCAGAGAATTTGGGTACTTTAAATCACATATACACATTGTGTTCTTGCAAAGGATCAAAAGCGTGAGGAGTTTGACTTTATGCTTATGAACTGGGAGTGAGTCCCACGCTGCTATACAGAGAAGCCTTGCATCGAAATGAATGAATGAATAATAAATAGCGATCACGTGCACAGGTATGCGTGCACATACTGCATGTCACATGCACAGGCTACTACTTAGCAGGCATTGATTAGTTCTGAACCAGTTTGCCTTTGGGAAGAAAAGTACAAATTTTGTTTGTGTTTTGAGGCAGGATTACTTTGTGTAGCAGTCCTGATTGTCCTGGAACTCACTTTGTAGAGCAGGCTGGCCTCGAACTCACTAAGATTCACCTGCCTCTGCCTTCCAAGTGCTGGGATTAAAGGTGTAGATTTTTAAACATGAATGATGCAGTGTCATATGCTCTACCAGACTGTGTCTTGAGCAGAGAATTAGATGAGCATCAACTGTCTCAATAGTGTAGCCCTCACGGGAGTTGTTGACACTTCGTGAGCACCAGGCTACACGCTAGCTTAGTATCTACAGCATGCAGTGAAAGGTCTCTGGTCCGTAAGGCAAAGAGCCTGTACAGGTGTGTGTGGAAGAGAGTGTTTTCAGGGATTAATTGTGATACATGTTTTAAGACTTCAACGGGTCTAAGAAAATAAACACATGGCCAGTGGTCATCTTCATTATTGCATCTCCCGAAAGAAATCAGTTCTGCATCGTTTTGGCAGAGCCCTAACGTCAGGTGCTTGGAAAGTGGCCACTCAGTTCCTGATTCCTGGCTTTCAAGTTCACAGAAACATTTCACCTAACTCTGGATTGGTTTAAAAAGACTTTCCTCTTGGAAGTCCATCAGCACTGACTTAACTATGTTTAAGTGAGAAACTTGGTCTAGACACCCTTTCTGTGGAGCATTTTGGTTAACTGAAAAGGCTTTCTTTTCCCCTTTGGTTTAAAAAAAATTGTTGTCTTTGATTGCTAGTATTTACTCGAGAATATGCGGTAGCATTGCTAAGTTGCCAACAAAGAAACTGTATTATCTATGAGCAAGTAGCTATGCATCTCCTAGGCTCCCCTTAGCCATGCTCTATGCTTCATCGAGTTGGTCCTGGATGGTCCTTTACAGGTGGGTGGGTACTAGTGTCCCAGAGTCATCTCTTTGCTTGGGCGGGCGGGTCAGATGGATAGAAGGAAAACAGAGTGTGTCAAACTAATATATTTCTTTGACTAATTAGTTTATGATAAGTGATATAACTACCACTTTAAATTTTTTTCTCTAAGTTCTTATTTCCTGATTTTATTATTCAAGCAAATGGTTAGAAATAGTTTTAAATTATGTCTTCTGGTATCCTATAGTTTAAACCGTTATTGACTTTAATTTATGTGTACAGGTGTTTTGCCTGACTGTATGTCCGTGCCCCATGGCTGTGCCTGTATTTGTGGAGCCAGAGGAGGGTGTTAAAGCCCTTAGGACTGGAGTTGGTTGTGAGCTTCCGTGTGAATGCTGAGAACCAAACTCGGGTCCTCTAGAAGCAGCTGGTGCTCTCAAGCACTGTGCCGTCTCTCCAGCCTCAGTTAAGACATTTTAAATCTAAGCATCTGAGTTGTGGTAGCACATAGTTTTGTGATCCTGGCTCTTGGGAGGTAGAGAGGGAGAATCAGGAATGCAAGGTCATCCTCGGCTCATCTAGCAGGCTTGAAGCTAGCCTGCTCTACAGAGACTCCATCTCAGAGACAAACGCGTCAACATGATTGGATCTGTGCATTCGCCACACTGGTCTTTAGGATTGCTGATGTGTCAGGTACTTTTGGAAAGAGCAGTGTGTCTTGAGAAAGGCCATCTGTAGCAGAGATCCAGCCTGACAGCCATCCTAGAAGAGAGCCATGGCAGCCCTCTCCCTCCTCTTGGTTTCAGCATCTGGATGAAGATGGCAGTCTAGGTTCCCAGCAGCTCACCTGAGAGTCTGTTAAGCTGGGGACCAAGCACAGTGACTAAGTGGCATAGACCCCAGTGCCAGGGAACTTTTGTCCTGTTCAGTAAAGGGCCTTCTTTTTCCTTCTCGTCCCATCAGACTCACTCTCTGTCTCCAGTAATGATGCCAGTCCGCCGGCCTCTGTGGCTTCTCTTCAGCCCCACATGATTGGAGCGCAGAGCTCACCAGGTCCCAAGCGTCCGGGCAACACCCTGCGCAAGTGGCTCACAAGCCCTGTGCGGAGGCTCAGCAGTGGCAAGGCTGATGGGCATGCCAAGAAGTTGGCCCACAAGCACAAGAAGAGCAGGGAGGTCCGGAAGAGTGCGGATGCTGGCTCCCAGAAGGACTCCGACGACAGCGCTGCCACCCCACAGGATGAGACCATCGAAGAGGTAGGTCTGTGGGATTGACTTACGGCTGCTGTCACTGATGTCATTGGAGCCCAGAGGCTACAGCCCTTCTGATGCTTTGTTTCAAGTTAAGAGTAGTCGCTGTCTGGGAAGTAATGGATCTGGTTTATTGGAAACCCCAATACTGCATGGTGTCATTTAGGTTTCTGGTTTGCAAACTGTTAAGTGCACGGACAGGCTAAAAGACATTGTTAGAAATGCCCATTGGCAGCTTCTATCCACCATGCTGTCACTCTCCACCTCATTCCTGTGTCACCAAGGTGGAGAGAGGACGTCAAGGATTTTTTTGCTTCCCCTTTTATCCCAGGAGGCTCTGAGTTATGCTTCAAGAAATCATCTTTCATGTCCCCAAGATGACCTCAGTACTGACAGGGCCAGTGGGAATTTTAACTTGGGCTCAAGTTCTGCACCAGCTCAAAGAAAGAAAAAGGCGATGACAAACAGTGTCACGTTTGTTTTATTTCATTGTGTCATGGGTTTCCTTTTTGTTTGTTTGTTTATTTTCTTTTTTCCTCTGAATCCATGGTCTCTCACTAAAGCTAAAACTCAAAACTAAAACTTTTTATGTAAGTCAGACCAGAGGAAATGAATATGTGTTTGAGTCTGGCCCTGCTATGCTCTTCTGAGTAACTCGGAGGGCCCAGAGTATAACATGTAAACAGTGCTTGGTTTTCATGGCCCAGCTTGAAGGAATAACTGTTGGTTTGATTGCAGAGAGGACGGAACGAGGGCCTGAGCAGTGGCACGCTGTCCAAATCCTCCTCCTCGGGCATGCAGAGCTGCGGAGAAGAAGAAGGAGAGGAGGGTGCCGATGCCGTGCCGCTGCCCCCACCCATGGCCATCCAGCAGCACAGCCTCCTTCAGCCGGACTCGCAGGATGACAAGGTAAAGGACAGCACGCTCACCCAGGCCAGAGGCCGAGCCCTGCCCTGGCTTCCATGCCAGGAGGGGCAGGGATGTGGGAGTAGGCACTGGAAGCCTGGCGTCTTCCCAGCAGCCAGCTTGTTCTTATCTCAGAAGTATGAATAATAAGTCCGTTTAGAACAAACACTAAGCCAGCACATGCTGCTCTCATACCACGAGATCATGTAAATGAGTTCAGTGTATTTCACGGATGCTTCAGCAATTGCTGCTGTTAAAGTAATTTTTAACATATTGCTTAGAGTCCCCGAGACAGGAGGAGTCTCCTGTAGCCTGTCTTTCGGCACACAGTAGGCCGTCATGTTTCCTCCATAATAGTTCTTGCACGTGGCTTTCTAGTTAAAATAAGGTTGTATTGTTCCCCGGTTACTTTCCCCACATGGGACCAGAACCCCAGCAAGTGCATTGTTACCAAGTATTAGGAGGCACCTGAGCCTTGAGGCTCCTCCTGGATTGTATGACGCTTTCAAGCCCTATCGGTCTCCATTTCCCTTCAGTTGTTATATCATTTTAGCTTATTTTATCCATTGCAGTAGTAAAAATCTCAAAAATGCACTATTCAAAAGGGAAACCTAATACATGAAGCTTGCACACTCCCTGCATCCTGGCTCCACCGTGACCCTCCCCATTTGTTAGGCACTAAAAATAGAGCTAGGAAGTCACTGCTGGGTTTTTATTGTTGTTCTTTTGTTTTGTTTGGCAATACTTAAGTCTTCCAAATGAAATAGATGTGCTTTCAACACTTTTTTCTTCACATTTTTCCCTGTTCCTTTCCTGACTCTCTTGATGTGTCAGTCACTTGCTGGATTTGTCAGCCTTGGTTTGACAACCGTGATTGGCGGCAGCGAGGCCACCACACTCGGTGCTGAGTTTTAACTCACAGCACATGCAACCCACGACCCATGCAGCCGAGCCCCGCCAGGATGCTCTGGTTCTGAGTACACTGGTTGTGAGCTGGAGAGCCAAGCTCCAATTTGTCCCCTGTGTGCAGGCCAATCTGAGAGAGACAGCGAAGGCTCTCAAGCCTTTTATGTAGCGACTGGCCAGGAAATAAGCTACGTGGGTGTTGGGACAACTCGTGAACTGTTTTGTAACAGTCTAAATGAATAGGTTTTCCAAAGCAAAACAAATAAAATTTTTAAAATCTGGTGGTTATCCAAACAATGGGGAGCAGGCTTTGCTGGCTTATTTTCCTGCTTTAAAAGACTGAATTGCTAGAGTCTTGTTTACTGGAATCATCTATTACTTACCATGAAGCCTGGTTGGGTATTATCAGTAGCAAATCTTCTTTTGCAGAAATCTAGTAATGCTCCCAGACAGTGTATTATCTTGAACTAATTTTCCGTTTTGTTCTGTTTTCTCTTTTTGTAAACTTTCATTGCAGCATTATGTTGATTTGTGTTCTGTGTCTGTTTTGGCTCAGTTTCCTTACCTTTCCATTTGATTTTTTTTTTCTTTGTTTTGTTCATCTCATATTCCAAATTTCATTCGAGCAAACCGGTGTTTGTTTTGTAAAGTACATACTTTGGTCCGCATATGTAAAAGCCCGTTGTAAAACTGTACCTGTCCGCTGTGAGAAATGCATCTCTGGGACAGCCAGCCGCGTGTCGCATGCATCTCCGCTGGCCTTAATATGAAGCAAGGTTCATATTACCTATGCCCCTCAGACCCCAGCTACTCTCCAGCAGAAGTAATCTGCAAACAGTGTTTGCTAATTACTGAATCTCAGCTCAGTAGCCCGTCCCTCAGATTCCCTTACTGTCACCCCGTGCCGCCCTCGATCTAGCCATAAGTGGCATCTGGTAGCTTGTGAGGCTTCCGCTCTTCTGTCCTCTGCAGTAATCATTGGGGAAATGGATGGCACAGGAAATGGTGAGCTTGTCCCCCTCCCCCGTCTGGTCACTGCACCCTTTCATGATCCCATAAACACAGTCAAGCCATTGTTAGCCTCCCCGTTCTGTTTCTTGATTATTTGGGGAGTCAACCATTAAACCTTAAGCCTCCCTCCCTTCCTCTGACCGGGTTCTATTTCTCCCTTCATAGCCTAGAGCCTGAGGCAGCACTCGCAGAGTTACAGTTAGGATGCCCCCGTGCCCAGTCACCATTCTGAAAAACATTACAATGTTACATGACTGTGGATTAAAAACAGACATTGTCTGCTTCCCACATGTATCCTAGACAGGTTTTATTTAATGTTTCATGTCAGAATATTGTAAATATAAAAGAATGACTCTAAATAAATGCAAACAAAGACAAACTTGTGGTCTTTTTGTCTGAACTTACTTTAAAAAAAAAAAACTGGAGTTTGCAAGGGAATTTACTCTCTGTCCCGTTACTAACGTCAAACCTCTCCTCCCTATTCTTTGTTGTGACTTCTCCCATAGGCCTCTTCGCGGTTACTAGTCCGCCCCACCAGCTCTGAGACTCCCAGTGCAGCTGAGCTTGTCAGTGCGATCGAAGAACTCGTGAAGAGCAAAATGGTGAGTAAGGTCTCCCCATCGGGTGTTAGGTTTGCAAGTCCCTGCTGCCTGTGCACGGAGGTTCGCCTCTGCTGGGGGCTGCTCGGGTATAACTGCGGCTACACACTTGTCTCACTATGACCAGGACTGGATCTAGGGGTCTGCTCTAGCGTCCTAAGGTTCATCAGTGGCTGTGAAGGACTCCCAGAACTCAGAAAAGCTGTGGCTCTTAACAGTTGCAGTTTATTGCATGAGAGGACCAGGTTCAAATCGGCCAAGAAAAAGGTCACAGGGCAGGGTCCAGGAGAGTCCAGGTCCTAGCACTTGCGTATCTTCATATGAACAAATCACACTTACAGAGCACAGCACAGAGAGCATTGGTTGACAGCTACAGTGGTTTATCTGAGCCTCTGTATCCAGACTTCTAGGGGATGCTCAATTATGTTTACTGGTCAACTAACTGCTTGGCTGACTTTAGAGCATCTACTGAGATGCTCTGTGAAGTACCCCACCCCACATACACACAGAGCACACGTGCAAGTGCACGCTCACACACAAAATTACATTTAAAGAAGGACTTGTCAAAGACCTTCCTGTAAACCATGAGGAGTAAAAGAGGATCTCATAAGTGATGCATCAAGCATCCCTGAGGTCATCCCTGCAGCTTTGTGCTGGGAGCTTCCTTCTCTCTCTCTCTCTCTCTCTCTCTCTCTCTCTCTCTCTCTCTCTCTCCCCCTCTTTCCCTCTCTCTCTCTCTCACACACACACGTGCATTTGTGTAAGGGACCAGTGGGCACCACAGCCAGGGTGACCATCCCAACTGTCACAAAAGCATATGACTATGTCTCCATCAATGCACCCTTCTTGGTGCCATCTCAGGAAGATCACTGCTGAGGACAGGCTGCCGGAAGAACCCCCAGACTCAGTTGTTCCAGCTTGGGCAGCTGGTGCAGTTATAAGGGCCTTGTCCCTGTGGGCACAGATGAAGTCTGGGGCGACTCCTTTGCTCACTCCTATCTTCCTCTTTTCTCCTTTTTCTCATTGTTCAAATGAACAGAGTTCCGTCTAATGAGCCCCAACTGTCTAAACAGCAGAGGGTGAATGTCCTCCTCACCCCCAGTCTTGGCTCCCTGTCGTCACCCACCTGATCCATGCACATGACGCAAGCCCCGAGACTCTGGAAGAACGTGTACTTCCAGTAAAGGTCAACTGCTATTTATTTATCAGAGTGCAATTTTTGGAGCAGGCTCCATTTGTTAGCTAACGTGGTGTCCTGATATTTCATAAAGAGCCCTAGCTAGTGTGATTTTTACAGCTCGATGGGCTTCCTTTATCAAGGTTGCACGTGCGGGCCTGTGTCATCCAAGCTCTATGATGATGGAGTCTGTTCCCATAAGAAAGCAGGACATGTATTAGCAATGTCGCTCTACTAATGGCAAGCTAAGGCAGTGATGCTAAGTGTTCCTGCACTTTGGTTATGTTTGTCGAACCCATCTTTTTTCCAGCTAAACCATTCTGTGGATCTAGCTGGAAGCTTTGAAGGGTTTTTAAATTGCTGTAATCCCTAGACAGTAGGTGAATCAGGTGAAGAAAGAGAATTGGCAAGCACCAATTAGAAGGTCACCAGTGGGTGACCAGTGTCACATTGATCAACAGTATTCAGCTCAAAGATCTTTTGAATACCTTCAAACTCTGCATGAGGTTCTAGTGGTAAAAGCACATGACCAGTTTCCTGCAGCAACGGAGAGGAATGTTACACACCACACACATACACACATACACTCATTGATTAATATTCCAATTTTTATATTTACCCAGATCCTCTGACTCAATATTAGTTGTTGTTGGTGGTGGTGGTTTTGCTGTTTTAAAGATTTGTTTTCATTTTACATATATGAGCGGTCTTTTGTCTTCATGTATGTATGTGCACCACATGCATATAATACTTGCAGAGGCTGAAAGAGTTGTCTAGAACTGTTGTGTGGGTTCTGGGCCTATAGACCGGGTCCCCTGCAAGGGCAACAGACGCTCTCCACCTACCACACATCTCTCCAGCTTCTTCAGTGTTTCTTAGTAGCGCAGTTTGATCTGTTGTGAGAGATTTTGTAATTTCCCAGTCACATCCTTTGTATCTTATGACTTAGATTTTCTTACCCCAACATCAACCCTAAATTTCTTCTAGGCGCTGGAGGATCGTCCCAGCTCGCTGCTTGTTGACCAGGGAGACAGTAGCAGCCCCTCCTTCAATCCCTCAGACAATTCCCTCCTCTCGTCCTCCTCGCCCATCGATGAAATGGAAGAAAGAAAATCCAGCTCTCTAAAGAGAAGGCAGTAAGCAACGCTGCATCCTCCCCACCCCCAATTCCCCCACCCCAACTGCAGCACCCCAAAGTCAAGAGTAGAATATACCTCTGAGTTAGACAAAGGAAATCCAAGGCCTCCTGCCAAGACAGTGTGCATGTTCAAGTGTGTGTGTATTTGTGGGTGGGATGTGTGTATTGTAAGGATTTGGTAATCCATAGCTATAGTTTCTATTGTTCTCCATATCTGTTGTGCTTTATTAATAACTCCCCACCCAAAATTCGTGGCCTCTTATCCTTAATTATTATTATTACATATACACGCACATAAATATGTAAATACAGCCTGCTGAGTTCAGCGAATGTTGCTTATGTGTATATGATTGCGGAGTTGACCACTTGGTATTGGTTAACCAACTGAAGGGGCTGCATTCCCCAGGACAGCTAATCTTCCCTTTCTCGGCTCTCCTTGGGGCCCTGTGCTTCTCCCCCCTTCTATCATAGCGGAATCACTGCTGTCCCTGTCCACTGGTGTCCTTGCCCAGGGCTTGTATAGGCAACCATGCTGTTGAGGCATCAAGAGTGAAGTTTCCCTGACATTTCTAGGAGACACAATTTGGCAACAGACTTCCTTGTCCTCTGGCCCATAGAACTTTTCCACCCCTCTTCTGTCATGTTCCCTGAGCATTAGAAGATGGGTCGTAGATCTATCTCTTGCAACTGGGCGCTGTCAATAGCTGTCAATTGTTCTCTGCATTCTGATCAGCTCTGGCTTTCTAGAAGGGTCTCCATCTGCTGCAAACTTTTTCGACAGGACGTGAGTTAGACTTACCTGAGGGCATAAGACTAAGTATTTGGGATGCAGTTAGGAGTTACATTGGTTTAGCTGAGGGATAGTGAGACCCTAAGACCCTTAACCTCACAAACTCCAGGTCATTGGCCAGGTTTCCAGTGCCAGGCGTGGGTTCTTTCCTGCTGTGTGGTCCTGAAGTCCAGTTACACAGCTGCTGGTTACCTTGTGTCGTTCCTGCCGTGTTGTACGTCGTGTTGTTGTCCATGAGCATCAGGAGGGTTACCGATTGTGTCTCTCCCTTGGCAGCTTCCATAGCACCGATTGGTACTATGAAATCTAGCTCTCGGGTAAAGGCTTTCAGGTCATTCAGCTCAAGTCCTCCAAGTCCTGTGTCCCCAGTGAATGGTGGCTTCAGCAATAGAGACTTGTCTTTAATGTCTGGGAGGCAGCCAACCCCAGGGAGTGTTCTCGTTCACTCTTTCAAAGTCCCCTTGGTTGTTACAGACAAGTACACTTAAGAGTGATGAACATACTTTAGATATCTGAAATAGAAATTTTTTCCTATATGTCCACTGGAGCCTAAAATGACTTAATTAAAAAAACAGCTGTACCCCCTAATGTCATACCTTCATAACAAACTTGGGCCTCTGCTTCTCACTGTTTTCATTTTATGCCATAATCATACCTGTATAATGTATGTGCACACACGTTATACCTGTGTGTGCCTGTGTGTCCTGGCCCATACAGTGCTCACAGTCATTCACTCAACCTGCCAGACAGACCCGCTTGTATAAATTTAATGTATTGTTGTGCAGTCCTGCAAAAACCCATCCTCACAAAAGCAAATTTGTCTGTGATAATTTATTCAGAAAACACTCTGTATTTCTCTTCTAGCTATGTTTTGCAAGAATTAGTGGAAACAGAGCGAGACTATGTGCGGGACCTTGGCTGTGTGGTTGAGGTATGTATCTCATCAGAGAGGTGCCATTTCAGATGGCAGGATGATACTGTCTCAAAAACCTTACAGTGTAACTCTCTTAGCAAATTGTGTCCAACTGTAAAGAATTTTTTACATAGTACATTGTGGTATATATTTTATATATATTTAGGTTTTTATGACAAGCAGTTTTGTGATTTTTATCTTGAAATTTTGCCTTTAATTATTTTGTAAGATTAGATGTTACCATAGAAACAACAGTAATGTTGGTTGCATAGTCAATGTGGTTGAGCTATGGATCCAGCCCATTCTGAATCCACATATTACTGCTCTGGCCCCTGCCTCTACAGGGGCATTTACTTACAGCTGTACACAGAATAGCTGTACCACCATTTTTGATCACTAGCATTTTCTGAGTACTCTGTAGGTACAGCAAAGCCACTGTCTTCAGTACTAGTCAGTTACAGGCAGGAGCATGCTGTTAACTCAATTCATCCACCGGCCTATTTTGGTTGGTTGGTTGGCTGGCTAGCTAGTTGGTCTTCATATTATGTTCTGAAGCCTAAGCTAACTTAGAACTCAGTGTCGCCCAGGCTGTCCTCACAGTTGTGGCAGTCCTCCTGCCTCAACCTGTTGAGTGCTGTAATAGATATGAGCAACCACACCTAAATCTGTTTTGTTTTTTTTTTTAGACCTAGCCTCGACGTTTAGCTAAGGCTGGTCTTAAACTCATAACTCCCATGCGTGCACTTCCCACGTGCTGGTTTTACAGATGGTGCCGCCACCTCTGACTCTAAAGCAGAGGGATTTTTTTTATAGTATAAAATACTACTTTTCTTTCAGTTCTGCTGATATGTGCAGAGCCGTACCTTTTGGGTCCCATCTCATTAAAAGTGGCAGCTATTGTGTATTAGCTCAGTAGTAGAGCCTTTGGTTCATGTGCACACAGCCTGGCTTCCATGCTCAGCACTTTTAAAGAGCCAGAGTGCAAAGAGTCCCTGCAGTTCCCCGGCATAAATGCTTAAGATGCTTGGTTTTTATGCAGTCATTGGTAGCAATAAGGTTTCCAATATAAACTCTACCTCACTGGGATTGAATAGAAGTTTTATTGTGTTTCAAAACAGAGTCTTGCTATGTAGCACTCACTCTTCCTGCCATAGCTACCCAGGCTCCACAAGATACACACCACATCCAGCTGAACAGAGAGTATAAAGCACACGTTAGCAGGATAGTCAATTCATCTTTGTTAACACACAACTTACAGAAAGATATTATTAAATCCCTTTTATTGTGCTGTCTACCTATCTCAGAGTTCAGTCCCTTTGTTTATGATGTAAATCCTAAAACCAGAGGGACTTCTGACTGACCAGCTTCCTATGTTTAGTTGCTGGTGGGATTGCCTGCTTTATGAAACCATTTACGTCTTCAGCTATTTGAGTTTCTTTGGAGAATTTTCATTCATTTATAAGCATTACACTGTTACAGCAGTGACTGTAACAACAGTCTGAAGCAGTCGGTAAGGACACTTTTCATGCCGGGTTTTGGTTTGTTCATAGGATGGTGTGTGTCTGTGTCAGGTGCCGTGACTGTTAACCATGTCTGATGCAGACATTGTGCTATGCATTCATTCACACTCGTTGCTTTGTAGGGCTACATGGCCCTTATGAAAGAAGACGGCGTTCCTGATGACATGAAGGGAAAAGACAAGATTGTGTTTGGCAACATCCATCAGATTTACGACTGGCACAGAGAGTACGTAAGACACCTGCCATGCATGATGCTGTCTCGGGCCTGGCCAGGGCTAAAGGAAAGTTTCAGATGCCCTTGTTCTGTAACCTGCGTAGTTTCATGGAGGAAGTTTGAGCTAAGGACAAAGTGCTGCACTATTGTAGCATTTTATGGCAGGGGACAGAGTCATAGGTTTTTATGCTAGGCCGTGCCAGGATGCCAAGTCCCTGAACAGCGGCAGTCTGCTGTGGTCATGACCCACCACTGTGAGCCATTTTTTTCCTCTCCGTACTAATTAGCTCTTTATCATTGTAACCAAAATACCCAGCCCAGAGAACTCTGGGGAGGAGAGATTGACTCTGGTTCATATTTTCAGAGGGTTTCTTCAGATGGCTCGGCACCATGAGCTCTGGGCATGATATGGCGCTAGGAAAGTATGGCTGAGGAGATCCCTCACTGTGTTCTAGACAGGAAACGGTGAGATGGCAAGGGGCTAGGATGATATACCCCGAAGACCAGTCCCCATGACTGACTTCCTGCAGAAGGTCCCTGTCTCAAGTTCCCACAGCGTCCCCAAATAGTGCCACGTGTTGTGCAATTTTTTTTTTTACTCTTTTGGTTTTTTGAGGGACCTGCCACCCAGCTCCCAAGAAAATCACACACACGGAGGCTTACTTACTTATTACTTATGAATGCTCAGCCATAGCTTGGCTTGTTTCTTGCCAGCTTTTCTTGAGTTATCCCAAACACTTTCGCCTCTGGGTTTTTACCTTCCTCTATTTCTGTATACCTTTACCTTTTCTTCATAGCTTGCTGTTTAGCTGGGTGGCTGGCCTCTGGCGTCCTCCTCTCCTTGTTCTCTGGTGCTTCTTTCTTTCTCTCACATTTTGCCTTCTCTGTTTCTACTTTCTGTCTGCCCGCCCCCCACCTGTCCTTGCTCCTGCCTCGCTATTGATTGTTCGGTTCTTCATTAGGACCATCAGGTGTGTTAGGACAGGAACACAGCTTTGCAGTTAAACAAGTGCAGCATAAACAAAGGCCACACACCTTAAAATAATATTCCCCAACAACCACCAGCTGAAGACCCAACACTGAAGAGACAAGCCCGTGGAGGACACTCCATATTCAGAGAGACCACTGAGCCTCAAAGATTCATGCTCATTTCATTCTGTCCAACCTGACGAGCTCTCACATTCTCTCCTGGGCTCAGAGTGAAGTTACCTGTTCGTCAGAAAGATTATCAGGACGTTTCATACTTGTAGCACATGGGAGCACAGGTTTAGCATCCCATTCCAGAAGAGGAACAAGGAAATATCAAGGAAGAATTAAACCAAAGCAAACTGGAAGCACTTAAGTCCTGTAGCCCCGTCTCAAGCACCATCAGCATGTCGTGGTGTGATCCTCTCATTTGCAGCCCACGAAGCTACACTCCTGGGCCGACTTCTTGCTCCTGAAGCTTTTCTTGGTAGAGGGTCCAGATTTCCGACTTCTCCAAAATCCCGAGCTCCTCCTTGTGACTTGGCTTCCTGCATTTCCTTGCAGGCTCCTTGTTGAGACTCTGACCCTAACACACGTCTCTGGCCTCCCATTTGGGAATCTCAGTAAAAACCTCTGAGCAGTAATTTTTGCATTCTTCTTGCCAGGATCTGCTGCCCACTTGAGCAGTGTCTTGCCCCCGCTCGGAGCATGACTGGAGTCGTGGAGGTGTTCTTGGTTAGCTAAACCAAGGAAACTCTTTTCTAGGGGGCCGTGGGAGCCAAGCACCCCAAGCAGCACTTTTTTAAAAAATTCTTTCAGATGAGTTAGGCCTTTTATTCGCTTGCGCCCGCCACAGCTGGAGTCTAGCTGATGCTGATTTGAGATGCTGTCAGAGCCCTTCTCCTATTGGCTCAGTGCAGAAAGACTTCCTAGTGGCTTTCTCTTTAGCAACCATGTCTGTACCTTAAACATGCTGTCCTTTTTAGCTAAACAGCGTGTTTTTAGATCTTTCTCTTCTTGGTACCCACTGTCATATAAAAGCTGGTGAAAAGCAGCTTGCATTAACTGTGCCTCAGTGCTAGGTGATGGTGAGGTTTTTCTCCACCAGGTTTATTTGTTCGTTACTTTTGCAGTCAGCCTTGGGCTGGAGATGTAACTACTGACAGAGCGCAATTCTCTGGGTTCAGTCCCTGGCCCCACAGAAACAAATCCGCCCTGGTCAGCGTGTCTTAGCCTGGACGTGTTGTGTGCACAGCCATCACTGTCCTCAGAGTGTAGTGTCCATGCCCTCTAACCCAGTTCTCCAGAGTCCTTGCACTGTCTGAAACCTGAGGAGTGCATTCTTTCTCATCCACATCTGCTCCTCTGCTCCCCCACCAGAGGCACACATAAAGCTCTGCGTGTAGCGTTCTGGGGCTTCTAGGGCTCACAGTCTCCAGACATTCCAAGTTCTGCCTACAAACCAGTTCCAAACATCTGAGAGATGTGTGGTGAGGCTCATTCCCAGCAGCAGCTCGGGTCCGCTAGTCTGATTCTGTGAGTCAGTGAGCTTTTCCTCTGTGGCCAAAATGCCTTACATGCACACAGGGTCTAAGGTGAGTTCCTTACATACACAGGGCTGGAAGGTGAACTCCTTACACACATTAGGGATGAAGACTTGTTTTGACTCCCAGTTTCAGGGGGTTTGCTCTGACAGCACTGTGGAAGACACAGTTCAATGCTGCCTGTCGTGCAACCTACATTTCTGTTTCTGGGAACTTCCTTTCGGGTGTAGCAGAGATCTTGATTTAGATCGCAGTAAGCAATTTCAGGATGTGCTGATGGGATAGCAAATCAAAGGGTCAAAGGGATTCTTGCTGCACATAGGTCACAAGGAGATTAAGGTGTATATTTTTATTGAGACTATGGCTTGTTTCACCTGAATGATTTTTCTCTGACACACTCAGGTTTATATAAGAGAAAGGAGAGCTTCCCGGCCCTTGGGCTGAGATGAAGTGCAGGTGGAGAGGTGTGCTTCAGAGGAAGTTTGACTTGCCTTTGCGTGGGTTCTTAGCTGTTTCTCACACACAAACACTAGATTTATTGGATTAATTTTCCTCTTTTGTTTATCCATGTGTTGAGGATTTCATACATGTGTCTGTATCCTGATCAGATCCTTCCCTTCTCCCCATACCTTGACAACCCCCCATGCAACTCCTCCCGACTTCCTATCCTCTCGCTTTCCTCTTTACAGCTCACCAAGCCCAGTAATGCTGCCCATATGTGCATGGGAAACTTCGGAGAGGCCACACCCCCAAGAAAACTAGCTCTCCCTACCCCCAGCAGCCACACTTAGCTCTCTGCGCACCCTGTTTGAGATGTGTCTCGGGAAAGAGAATGTTGTCTCTATGTAAGCAACACTGCTGCGGTTTTGCTAGGCATGTTAAAATTCTTGCGTCTGAGCCAGCAAGAAATACAAACCAGACCCCAGGAAATGAAAAGCTCTTTTTCACTCCATCTGTCCCCTTGGTTTCCCTATCTTTCTGCCCTGCTTCCAGTCCATAGTCTCTTGTCCCCATACACTCGGGAAAGATGCTGTGTCTGCAGGAGTGTGTACTTTAGGAGATCCTTCACCTCATTTTGACAGGAAATACAGAGCAGCAGGAGGTGCAGAGGGTCTTCCAGCGATGGCCTAGCTCCTAAGGTTTCTGTGCCCCGCCCCCAACAGCACAGCACAGCTGGGCATCAAGTGTTCAAAGCAGAGCCTGTCAGCCTCTCTCTGTGGCTCCCATTCTCCGCAGCATACACAGCAGGATCTTCATACCCAGCGATGGCAGCGTCTGCTTACAGTGAGACTCTGTTTCCAGTTCGAGCTGCAGCTGCCTCTGAGTCCGCATTACTGTCAGAGAATTTAGAGGTCACTTGCCCAACGTAGCGCCACGGAGAAGTAGACAGGATGTCCCAGGAAAATGGAGTTTGCTCACACCTATCCGAGTCAGGAGAGGGCTATGGCAGCCAGTGTAAAGGAGGTTGCCTTTGGCCTGACGATTTGCCACCATACATCTGCCCCTGTGTTTACAATTTGAAAAACCCTTAATTGTCCGGAGCTGTTTTAACACTGGCCACTGATAGTGTAGCGGGGTTCCAGCTGCAGTCTCCCATCTCCTGGACAGGTCTCCTGCTGTCTTCCAGTACTAACTCAGCTCCTCCCTGCTGGAACATGCTATGACCATCTGCAAAGCCCAGGCCTCGTTAAAGCTGAGGCTGGAGCCGGGAGTAAAGTATATGCTGTTCAAGTGTGAGGGCTGGTGTTTGGATCCCCAGCGCCATGTAAATGTTGGTTGCGCACAGAAACCTTCCTGTAATACCAGGACACAGGGTGGAGACAGGATCCCAGGGGTAAACTGGCCAGCAAGACTAGCCAAAGCTCTGTGAGCTCTGGATTCAAATAGGAGACCTTGCCCCAGTAGTCAAGGTGGGGCAGGATCAAAGTAGATTCCTGCCATCAACTCTGGGGTTCCACACATGTGTGCACAAACACATGCTTGTACCCCACATATATTCAGCCATAAACATGTGAATATGTACATACACCACATACCTGCACACACACAAACAAAATGATTTAAAAACAAAGCACACAGCTGAGGCTACAGACCCACATACTTAGTCATAAGGCCTCACTACTCTGATTGGACTCTGTCTCTCCAGCAGCAGAGATGTCTATGCACTTGAAGCTGTGAAATATACAGGTGCCGGAAGGTGTCACAATTGGGCATTTCTAGAAGTTGTTTGTATCCTGCTCTTACCTCTCTGAAGGGAACATAAAACCTAAACCCTTTAAACTCATAAAAAGCTTTTCATGTGTACAAGCTCAGTAGCATCGAATTCACTAGAATTCATAGATAAACGGTTGGACGACTTTAAACACCTCAGCACATGCTCCACATGCTCTCAGCTTCACAGAAGTGTAGCGATCAGCCCAGAAGGGGATAGGTGGGCGCGGACTAGCTCAACAGGCAAAGGTGATTGCCGCCAAGCCTGGGGACCTGAGTTTGATCCCGGAACCCACTGCAATAAGTTGTCCTCCACATGTGTGCCATTGTGCATGAGTGCACGCACAAACACATACAAACCAAATGTAAGAAATAGAAGGGGAAGGTATCTGGCACTTTAGCTTCAGTTCCCAAAGCTGGTTCTCAACAGGGAAAGGAGAAGGGACGAGTTTCTGTGGTGGCCATTGAAACTGGATTGACTGTTTGTAGCCAGGGGGACATTGGAACCCCAAGTGCTACAAAGCTCAACACAGTTTGCAAAACGTAAACATGTGAATGGTAAAGCAACACACATCTGAGAGAAGAGCGGGGCACACTTGGGCCTCCACTGTATCTGATCCTGTGTGAAGCTAAGAGCTCTGACTAGGCTTGACTTCAGTGATACTTGAGACAACTCATAAAGCTGGCACAGGTGAAATCATTTCGTGTCTGTCGCCCAGTTTGAGCTTCTAAAACCCATCATGGAATGGAAGTTCATGGGCAAAACGGCCAAGTTTTCAGAAATGGGACAGAGCGATGCCTTGGAACATTCGTTTACTCGGTGTCTGGCCAGATGTTAGTGCGTGTGTCTTGAAAGGACGAGAGGAAGAAATAGTCATTGTCGAAAGGTTCGAGGGGGAGCTTCATCTCTGTCTTGACTTTTTATACTGCTTTCTGCCGGGTTTATACTTGTAAAGTATGAGCTGTAGTCTTCTTCCAAGTTGTCCACCTCTGCATAGACTCAGTGTGCAATTAAGAAGAAGAGCTGGAAAGAGTCCTGATGTTTTTCTGTCTCCAGCTTTTTTTTAGGAGAATTGGAGAAGTGCCTTGAAGATCCAGAAAAACTAGGATCCCTTTTTGTGAAGCACGTGAGTACAGAGGCCGTTTTGTATTCTCTTCTGTTACTGGCACCTCTGGTGACTTGAAGATGAGGCCACCTGACGTTTACAAGAGTGGGTGCTGTCAGTCATTCGTAGTTTTAATCCCCTGTGGCTTGTCTGGCTCTGAGTTACCCGCTTTCCCGCTCCTGACCCTGTCTGGCTCTGGGATTGCAACAATGCAGGTTGGTCAGAGGGCTCCAGAGCCAGACAGACTTGGCACAGTAACCTTGCAGATGTCTAAAGACAAACAAGTATTTGGTAATTATTTACCTGTTCATACCTGTAGTGGGCTTGATGTACTAGCTAAATATATGGATGCATCTAAAATAAATGATATGTATGCAAGTTGTTTTAAGGAAAAATCACTATATTTTCAAGAAGGCTTTTGTATTTTTGCATTATTTTTAATATCAAGCTTGATAGAAGATAGATTTTCATATCTGGTTCTGCTCTCCATATATTGTAGGATTTTTATTGTCATTGTAAAATAAAAAAATCTTACCTTCACAGACAGTAGTTAGAAATGGATGAATGAATACCTTAAATATCCTTTTCAAGTAACTATAGATAGTTATCTTTGGCATATACCAGTCTTTCTTTGTAGCTTTGAGGCCTGTCCTGGAACTAGCTCTTGTAGACCAGGCTGCCTCTGGGATTAAAGATGTGCACCTCCACTGCCCAGCAGTGGTAAAGGATAATTTCTTAAAAGGACTGTGTGATCTCCTCCTTGCTGCTGTCTATTATCTGTTTAGCTGACTTGCTCTCAGAGCCTTTGGCTCCAGGCAGTTGGAAGCCAGCTGCTGAGTTGGCGCGCTCTTGCAGGCGTTGGTATGGTTCATCACATGTCATCCCAGATGAGCCTTTTAGCTCCATCACTGGGCCTTGAGAGAGTCTCGTCAAGCTAAGGCACATGGTTTCCAGAGTTCTTTATTTTTCCCCCTCTTGAACCTGGGATTTCCACTGTTCATCCTCACTGCCAGTTGTGTGTCTTGCCTTAAGATGACAAGCGTACTTCATCAGTGCTCAAGAAAATTTCCCCCAGCTTCCAGAGTAGAAGCAATTGCGGTGTGCCCATCATTCTGTCAGGCTGTTGGTGGTTCGTAACACAAGCCGCTGTTGAACTGGCTTCAGTCACAAGTGCTCTTCCTCAAGGCCGTGACTGAATGCGGAAGAGTGAAGCAGACTCACATGCTGACGCGAGGATGCGGAAGGCATGTGTGTGCCATGTGCGAGCGTTAATAGGATGAGTGACTTGTATGACTTCCTCAGTGGCATTCTGAAGTAAAGCTGGCATTTTCTGTGGCAGACTGGCAGTGCTGACAAAGCCTTGTCTTGCTGCCAATGATTTCCCCCCACCCACCTTGGATCCGCGGTGCGTCAGTCAGTACTGATGTCAGCACCACCAGAGGGCAGGGACATCCCAGTGGCATTTCAAAAGTGATTTTTGGCCTAAGGGAAACACAGGTGGGCCCCGAGGAGTCTGCATGTGTGGCTTTGAAAGCTGTCGAATTAGCAGGATGCCCGTTGTCCCTGTTTTCCCTGCCATGGGATTTGAGATTAAAGACTTACTAAACACAGACTGGTCACCAGGACTGCTGGCAGCCTTGGAGTAATGGAAGTATGTTCTCACGCTGCCAGTGGTGTTGGTATGGTAAAGGATCAGGTGTGTAGCAGATGAAAACAGAGGGCTGTTTCAGAGCCCAGAGCCGGAGTAGGCTAACGCCCTGGATCTGGAAGGAGCTCCCAAGAGTAGCAGCCTTGCTCTACAGTGATCCTTCCCTGCATGTGCTGTGTGCTGATAGTCTACCTCACTCCCAGTGGTCTAACCTTCTGTTCACCTCTTTACTCCTAGGAGAGAAGATTGCACATGTACATAGTCTATTGTCAGAACAAGCCAAAGTCCGAGCATATTGTCTCTGAGTACATCGATACCTTTTTTGAGGTAAGACTCAACATGGGAACTGATGGTTTCTGAATCTCTTACTGCACTGTGATTATGAGAAGTTTGGGTGCCACTGATTTCCTGGGACAAAGAAACCCTCGTGGAGGCCTGAGAGAGATGTGTCCTGATGCTTGCTTTATCGTCACTAAGTCAGAGAAATGAGTATGGGCTCAGTCTGTAGTCAGTCTGCCGTTCAGAAGGCCAGTGTGGTTAAAATGAAGGGTTTGAGCAGCATGTGGCAGCTCTTCTCCAGGGCCCCTGCTGCAGGGTGGAAAGATCACAAGTTTAAGGCTCACTTGGGCTACATAGCAAGATAAAGTTCACCCTGGATAACTTCATGGAACCCTATCTCAAAATAAAAGCAATGAATTAGAGGAGTAGTTAATGGCTGGGAACAGAGCTCTGTGTGAGAATTACCTCCTACCATAGCTAAGGTCCTCAGTAATTACAGTCCCCTGTAATGGGTGGGAAAAGACTTGGAAATTTGGTTTGGTTCTATTTGGTTTGCTTTGCTTTTATTGTTGTTTTGTGTCTAATGCCTGTGGAAGCCTGAAGAGAGCATTGAATCCTCTAGAACTGGAATTATGGCGGTTGAACAGTTATGAGCACCCAGTGGATTCTGAGAATTAAACCTGGGTCCTCTTAAAGAACAGCCGGCACTCTTAACCACTGGGCTCTCTCTCTAGCCCTGGGGGAGAAATGGTTTCTTATTGTTGTAAATTTAAGATTTATTACAAACTCAGTCATTCAGATCTAGACTTATTTCCTAAAAATGATTTATGTGTTTGTGTAAATAAAGAAAACAAACTGGAAAAAAAATGCCTTAGTAATCGAAGACTGAAAAGGCTTACACAGGCAGCCCATGTTGCATACCTTCCCCTGGGACAGGTGGGGCAGAAAGAAGCCTCAAAATGAAGAGCCTTCTGAAAAGTCACCCAGGAAGATTCAGACCACATGTTCACATCCTGCGGGACAGAATGCCCTTGTCGCCTTTTGTTTCCTCCTTTCTTTCTTTCTATCAATCAGGGTGTTATGGGTAATAACTATAAGGAATAAAATGTTGCCCTCTAACAAGTAACACTTGAGGTGGTTTGTTTTGGTTTTTCGAATCCCCAGGACTTAAAGCAGCGCCTTGGCCACAGACTGCAGCTCACAGATCTGTTGATCAAACCTGTACAGAGAATAATGAAGTACCAGCTGCTCCTGAAGGTGAGGGCAGGGGCAAGAGCAGGGTCACTGTCACTGTCCCTCTGCTGAAGGGCTGGGACACCCTTCACCTTCCACACCACCATAGGTGCAGAAGAAGGTCTTATAGAGCTACCTTGTTACCTCTGCTCCAAATGTTTCTGAGTAGTTCCTTACATTAGTAAGACACTTCTGTACAGCATTTCCATATCTCATTCCTCTCAAGTTCTGAATCAAAGGGTCAGTGAAAACAAACTCGTGTCTCTGCCATATGCCTTGGGGTGGCAGTGATTGTTCTGTAGCTCTATCAACTTTATTTTAAATATACGTATATTTTATGTAAGTGAGTATTTTCACTGCACGTATGCCTGTGTACCACATGTGTGCCTGACAGCCATGGAGACCAGAAAAGGGTGTAGGAACCCCTGGGGACCAGTTACAAACAGTTGTCGGCCACCACATGGGTGCTGGAACTCAAACCTGGGTCTTCTCTAAAAGCAGCCAGTGCTCTTAACTGCTGAGCCATTTCTCCAGCTCGTCCTCTTGGATTCTTGATTAAACTAAATTTTGAGTCTCCGTATATCTGTTCCTGTTGGCCTAGCAATAGCTATGAATTAAGTTACTAAGCACCACCAGAGATGACGTCATCTGAACCTTAGGGTCTGGGCATGAAGAGAGGCCACAGTCAGTCTTGGAGTAGAGTGGGAATCAGGAATGGCTTCTCACCATCGGGATGCCTGTGTGCTGTGGTTCTGAGAGGCGGGAATGAGACCACTACACAGAAGTGCCGACAGACAGATGGCGGCAGAGGGCCAGCTGCCACTGCCCTCACTCACCCACCACATCTCTTTCCTCCCTTCTCTCACAGGACTTCCTCAAGTACTCAAAAAAGGCTAGCCTGGATACATCAGAATTAGAGGTATCTTGTGGCACTGCTGTACCCCTGCAAACCCCCTACCAGCATGGGGTCTGGTCTTGGGTGGGGGTTCACGTCAGGGGGATGGAATCTAGATTGGAGGTGCAGCGGAGGTGCAGCTGGAGAGGAGCTTGACCTTTGACTCTGCTTTCTCCCCACCCGCAGAAAGCTGTAGAAGTCATGTGCATAGTACCGAAGCGGTGTAACGACATGATGAACGTTGGGCGGCTGCAAGGATTTGACGTAATGCAGTTGTTCTTTGAGGGTGTCCTCTGCTCCTGTCCCTTTCTTTGGTCCTGCGTTGTTTCTCTGCACATGTAGAAAGATGGCCCTTGGCTTTTGTTTTTTTGTCTCCTCTCATTCTCCTTCAGTGTGACTGACTTTCAACCTCTTTTCAGTGCCTTTGATTTCCTTTGGGGACTGTGCTCTGCCTGAAGCCAGTAGAATAGAGGTCCCCAGGGCTGTGCTTTGCCTCTGATGGTGTCTGCATTCTCTCCAGGCATCTAAAGCCACAAAAGCCAAGGATGAAGGCTCTTGTCCTTCTCTCATCCCTGGGAGATTAACTTCAGGGTCACTGGGTTCTTGAACCTTCCCAGCTTATTCTGGTTGCACGCTCTGACTCTTGTACAGTATTTACTATGTATAAAAAAGTGAATTCAAGTCATAATCAGTCTTCCAGTTAAGTAAGGAGCCGGAAGATGCTTTAATGTTTCTTGACACCTGCATTAAGGTTTAATGTCCCAGGTCCGTGTTCTTCAGTCTGTACCTGGAGGGCTCCTGCTGACACACCTAGGGGAGAGGGATGGCTTCCTTTTCTCAGAACCACCCCTAAAGAAGCCCTTTCTTATTCTCGCATTCTGAAGCCATTGGTTGCACAGGGTTGGCAAGACCTCTAACTTAAAGCATTGTTCTGCTTGGAGCTAAGAATTCATTGCAGTGAAAGAATGAGCTCTGTAAGGTCCTAGAAGGACACGTCATTCTGTGGGAGGAAACCAAACAGACCACTGGCCACTGAGAATGCAATGTTTTCTCCCCTCCTTTCTTCCCCTCTTCTTTTTTAGGGTAAAATTGTTGCCCAGGGTAAACTGCTCTTGCAGGACACATTCTTGGTCACAGACCAAGATGCAGGACTTCTGCCCCGATGCAAAGAGAGGCGGGTTTTCCTCTTTGAACAGATCGTCATATTCAGCGAACCTCTTGATAAAAAAAAGGGCTTCTCCATGCCAGGATTTCTGTTCAAGAACAGTATCAAGGTAACAATTGTCTGCGAGCTTTGTAATAACTCTTTTTCGTTATTGTGACATTCTCTGAAGCTTATTTCATTTAATATTTTCAAAACCTTCTAGCACATTGGCGAATTAAAACTCACAATGCTGCCTGTGCTCTGGGGCTGCTGTCTTGAATACCTGTGTGACTATAGCCATGGGCTGGTAGACAGTGTCTGCAAGTCCATGTAAAACTTGCTTTAGAGTATTGGCCTGGAGCCAAAGAACACAGCCAGCTCAGTGTCTCATTCTCCACTCAACAGAGAGATCCTCAAGGTTCTTCAAGCTTGGGGCTCCAGAGGTGGGGCAGACTCTCTCTGCCCTGGGGTAGCTTGCCCTCTGGTGGCAGAGAAAGGTAAACAGAAAATAATTGTGAAGGTCCTAACTCTGTAAAGGGGTCAAATCAAGGATGACCCAGTGAGAAAGAAGGGAGCCTGGGGCCCCAGCAGACGGTCCCTAGAAGATGCGTAAACACGCCTCCCCTAAGTTCTTGGCGTGTGTGCAGCTGCGCAGGCCCTGAGTTCAGAAGGGAGGTGGCTCCGCTCTCTTAGAGCCTCCTTCACTAGCACCGCAGTCTTGCTCAGAGGTGCCAAGGAGCCTCTCAGGCTTTTGAGTCTGTAGGCTTCATGGCACGCAGGTGAGACATGGCATTCTCTTTTGTGAAGCTGTGTGGGCTGTTGTAGACTAGTGCCAGGTTTCTGGCTCCTGAGCCCAGGGCACCCTGGTCTCCAGGCACAGCCTTTGGACCTTTGGATCCTTTGCTCACCAGGACCTACAAAGGCTTCAGAGCCCAGCAGCAAGAAAAGCGCTGCGTGGCCTGAAGCTGAGATGCCAATCGTCTGTGTCCCATGACACCCCAGTGCCAGCTCCTGCAGTCCCTCCCTCTGAAGCCATGCCCATACGCCAACCCGTCCCTTAAAATTCCTGTGTATTCGTAACAGAAGTCTGTGGACAAAACGTCCCCAACACCTCAGACGTTCCACTGATGCGTTCATATTCTGCACCGGCTGCTTCTGTGAAGTTGTTTCCTGTGTTTTAGTCATAATGTCACATATGCTCGCACATCCTTTTTGATATTGGAAACTTTAATATTTTTAGTGCATTTGTTTATTTTGCTGTGTGTGCATATGCTCATGTAGGAAGGAAGATCAGGACACATGATGGGAATCAATTCTTTTCCACCCTGTGGGTCCCAGGGATCAAATTCAGATCACCATGCCTGGTGGCGTCTCTTTCCCTGCTGCACTGTCTCGCCAGCCCCTTAATGTGTGTTTTTATTTTTAGAGAAGTAAAGGATCAGTGCTGGGTAGTCGCAGAGGAGTTTTAGAAACTAATAATCCCGGCTCACATAGCTGGTTTGTTAATGTTTGAACTATGAACCAAGCCATTAAACTCCTGATACTAGCCTTGCATCTGAAGTGCTGCAGACAGAAAGTCTTTCTGGTTTCAAGCTTTTTAAAATTCTTTTAAACTTTAAAATATTTATTATATACATAATGGCAACTTAGCAGTGGTACCCAGTTCTTTTTCTTGGGGGGGCTATGTATGTGTATATAGTGTGTGTGGTTGGGCACATGTGCAGGCCCAAATGCAAGCTCTGAGGAGTTGGTTCTCTCCTTTTACATTTCTGTGGACTCTGGGAAAAGAGGTCAGGGCACCAGGCTTGTGTAGCAAGCCCTTTCCCCATGGAGCCATCTCGGCAGCCCCAAGATGGTGCCCACTTCCAAACGTGTTCACTGTGTGTGGAGCCTGAGCGCACTTTTAGGAAGTGGTTTGCAGGAGCCCATGTCTGTTTTAAATTTCAAAGCACTGTGGGCTCAGGTGTCCAGTGCAGGAATGTTTGTTTCCTAAATGAGCCCTGAAGCTGTTCAACTAACAGAAGTTCAACTAAGAAATCATTGTTGCCATGTAGGATGAAATTCACCTCATACTTTAAGTGTTGTGGTAAAATGCATCCAACATAGTATTTACCATTTTAACTTTTATAGGGAACACCTAAGTACATTTCATTTATACTGTAGTACTACTCAGACTGTGGGACTCTCCACACATTAAATATGACATCCCCATTGTCCCCTCCCAGTAACCCTTGACGTCCACTGTGCTTCATTCTGTCCCCAAGAGTTTGACTACTTCCAGGAGATTATGTATGCGGAGTCTCAAATATTTATCCTTGTATATGTGGCTGACTAAAGTTGACATGGCTTTTTGAAAGTCTGACCGTGTTGTGGCATGTATCAGAGTGTTTCTTTATTAAGGCTGGATAACACTCCACAGTAGGTTTATGTTTTGCTAGCTGGTCTTCCGTTGGTGACTATTCAGGATGCTCGTATATCGTAACTGCTGTCTAATGGTTCACTCTTTTAAAGGTGAGCTGCCTTTGCCTGGAGGAAAATGTGGAAAACGATCCCTGTAAATTTGCTCTGACATCAAGGACGGGTGACATGGTGGAGACCTTCATTTTACACTCATCTAGTCCAAGTGTTCGGCAAACATGGATCCATGAAATCAACCAAATTTTAGAAAACCAGCGCAACTTTTTAAATGGTGATGTATCCTCTTACCAGCCGCGTCTTCTCTCTCTAATGTACAAGTTTCTGCTTCTTAGTGCTCATTTCCTGGTCATGTGACAGAACTTGATGTCCACCATATCTCTTTTGCAGATTAGTAGGGGGGTAGTTTGTGTAGAATGCCATGTGGTTTCCATTGCCTGTAGATAGACTAAGACTTATCTCATGTGATTGTAGAGAAGCCCATAGCTGTTAACTGCCATCTTCCTCTCTGCAACAGTCCCCGTGACCGCCGGCTCCTCCATCATTTTAGCTTGGTGGATGAAAGAGGTGGAGAACACAGTAGGGAACTAACTGCTTACTGAACCAGTCCTCACTGTGACCTTTTCTGCATAGTCACGTCCTGTGCCTAAGCCTAAACCAGGGAGATGTTGTGATGCTCCTGTCTCAAGAAAACCCTCTATAGGACATTTTGAAGTCAGGAACAGAGACTCTCAGTGGGTGGCACTGTTAGCCTAGTCGTAATCTGCCTACTGTTTGCCCCAGGCTGCTGTCTAACTCTCTGGTTGACCAATCATCTGGACCCCTGTGGTCCAAGTAGGCTCCTGTGACCATAAGCATTTGCCTGAATTAGCTCACTAACTCTCAAGCCCGGTACTTCCATTTCATTGTATATGACTTTTTTCTATACTCTGCCGTTAGAATTTTCTTGGTACCCTTACTGACCTTCTTCTGTTGAATTGCTTGGTTTTACAGCCTTGACATCACCCATCGAGTACCAGAGGAACCATAGCGGGGGCGGCGGCAGTGGCAGCGGGGGCAGCAGCGGCGGGGGCGGGGGCAGCGGTGGCAGCGGGGCCTCCAGCGGTGGCAGCAGCGGCCATGGCAGTGGCCCCAGCAGCTGTAGCAGCGGCCCCGGCTCAAGCAGGAGCAGGCCCTCCAGGATTCCACAGCCTGTCAGACACCACCCCCCCATGCTGGTCTCCTCTGCAGCCTCAAGCCAGGCAGAGGCAGACAAGATGTCAGGTATGTCTGCTCCCAGCCCCTCACTGCCTCCCCCGAGCAGCAGCCTGGCCCTTGAGGCCAGCATTGGCCAGCCCAGCAGGCTCCCCCTGAGTGGAGACTCCGAAGGTCTTGAACGAGAAACAGAGCCCATTCCCAAGATGAAGGTGATGGAGAGCCCCAGAAAAGCCCCTGGGAATGCTTCTGGTACAAGCCAAGACGGAAACACCAAGGATGCCCGGGGGAACCTGGGCCCATTACCTCTGGGCAAGACTAGGCCGGGGGCCATCTCGCCGCTGAACTCTCCTCTCTCCACTACGTTCCCTTCTCCTTTTGGCAAGGAGGCCTTTCCTCCCAGCAGCCCCCTGCAGAAGGGGGGCTCCTTCTGGAGCTCCGTTCCTGCTTCCCCTGCCAGCCGGCCAAGCTCCTTCACCTTCCCGGGGGACAGTGACTCCCTCCAGCGACAGACGCACCGCCACGCAGCCCCCAGCAAGGACACAGACCGCATGAGCACGTGCTCCTCGGCCAGCGAGCAGTCCGTGCAGTCCACTCAGAGCAATGGGGTAAGAGCGCCGGGGAGCCTGCGCCCGTCCACCCCACCACCTCTGTCCCGCCAGCTCTTCTAAACCTCCGTACTAACTCCAGCTCTCCAGCACTGTGCAGCAGTAATCGCCTTCTCCAGTTCTCCTGTGCATTGTCTGAGTAGACACGTCTGTGGCCTCTGTGTGTGCACTCGTGTCCGTGCCCCGTGGCGTTGCACTGGCACCCAGCCGCCAAATGAATGCAGCCACCTCTAACCCCTGTGGGACCACGGACAGCGCCTGCTCTCCTCTCTACTAACTTGCTTCTTGCTTTATTCCTGTCTCCTTAAGAGAACGTGCACCATTAACCTCCTCCATGCGGCATCTTTAAGTCTTCAGTTTCTGACCAGAAAAGTATCTTGGGACTTGCTTTTAGGCCCTGCCTTCCTAGCACTTTTTTTCATGTTTTTTTTTTATTTTTTGAGTTTTTTCTGTTCTCTATTACTTACAATGAAATATGTACACTTTTAAGCTTTTTGTTTATCGCTTAGTTTTGCTCTTTTGTGCTATAAGTTATCTTTGCAGCTTTTTTGAGTCATCTGATGAAAAAAAAAATTCCTCAAGAAAACATCCAACAACAACTCAAAGCAAAATAAAACGGCATAAGGGGGCAGGAATCTACCCAATGGGAAAGTTTCCTCTACCCTAAGTCTCCTGGAGAGACACTGGCCCAGGCAACTGACACCCGGCTTCTCCAAAGATGGCTGGGCTCATGCCTCCAGCGAGGATGCCAGGGGCTGTCTGAGTGCCTCTGCAATGGGGTTCCAGCTCATTTTGTGGTCACTTGCATTGTGTTCTCAAGCTGAAGGGTGTCTGCTGGGTTCCCCCACTCTCTGGCCTCCTCACTGTCCTCCAGCTGTTTCCTACAGGCAGATGACCTGGCCCGTAACACTCTTCTGAAGGCATGCGTGAGCGCACAGAACTGTTCTAACGACTGTATGTTTGAACGCTTTATAAATTTTTAAATACATTTCCCTAAAAGGGTCTGTGTCTCTCGTTGTATATATATTTATATATAAAATCTAGCTTTTGCATGTCTCTTTCCTCTGGACTTCTATTAATCCCTCATTTGTATTCTTTATCTTATCTTCTTTTTCGTTAGGGATTTTGATTAACTCGGCCTTCATCTTTATTGGTGGAAGAAATTGAGACGTGGGTCCTGATGCTTTTGTTTACACTTGAGCTAACCACTAAGTGGTTAAGCAGGTGGAGAACATCCCCCTGTCCTTGCTATGGACTCTCCAGTTTGTACACGGCTGGGTTGGAAACTCTAGGGCAGACATTGCACTGACAAGTCATAGCCCCAGGCCTACTCTGCTCAGTGGCTGGGCCTGGTCTCAGCACTGTGGCCCATCCAGAGGCCTACTGGCATGTCCTGTACCTGTAACATTTGCAGCAGGTAGAGCCGTCAGGTCTGTGTCTCCAAGTGAGTAACTACTCTACGACAGGAGCCAGGCCTTCATCTCCGGATGCCCCTTCAAGGGTGTGGTTAGAGACACAGCTCCACCCTGAGAGAAGGCACAGTCCATCTCATGTGGTAGTGGCTGGTACATTGATGGAGAAGTGCCTTTGATTTCTGACTCTTCCCGCTGCTTTTGTGGTAGGACTGACAGGCTGAGTTTCCATCAGAATGGAGATGTGACATACCCTCTTCCCCGCTCTGGCTAAAATGGGCCATTGGAACTCTTAGCTGCTCGCCAGAGAGTAGGGTCTCCCTTCCTGTGACCTCCTCTGAGGAGCTGTCTGGGATTATAGACAGGCAGGTATACCTGACCTCTCATAATGCCCTTCCTCCCGCCCCAGATGGCACCTCCTGCTGAATTCTGCTGCGATAGGGTGCGTGGGGTGCAAATACATGGCCCCAAACTGACTGGGCTAGCCTGTGCTCTGTGCCATTAGCTGACCTAGCCTTCCACTCACATGTGAGCCGCAGAAGAGAACACATTAGCGTCGACTCCAGCCCTGCCTCTGTCACTCTCTGGGTGTCCTCTGCATGCTTGCCACCTGCTCTGTGGCTGGGAGGTTCTTGTGGGAACTAAGGAAGGCTGATTTGAAACACCTAGTGCATATCCTGGCCAGAGGTGTATTGGAAAGTGACAAGATTCGTGATGACCACAGATGACCACAGTTTTGAGATGCAGCCTGCTGTGGCGCCCTAACCAGGGCGGTGGTGGCAAAGAAAGTTTTAGGTTACATGTCTAGCACGTTTGCCTGTACCATCCCAAAACTGCTGGGTCCTGCCATGTAGATCAAAATACTGAAGTAAGAACTGAATGTACAAAGTGAGCCAAGGTACCCTTTGAGCTGACGGGTCACTGGCAGGAAGCAGGGACTGTGGGGACAAAAGCAGTGCAACTCATCGTGAACACAGGCAGGCAGCTTTTCTGTGCCCATATCAGCTACCGGTAACTGCCCTGCCGGCTGCCCACACATGGCCTCACAGAGAAGAGCAGGTGGGCCTGATGTCCCCTCACCACCTCAGAACGGCAGTCAGCTGCCTGCTCTGACATGCTCCGAAGACGAGAAATGAGAAGGGCAGGGGCCAGATCTTCTCCCCCTCAGAGCGTCCCAGACCCTAACCTCTGTAAACACCCTGAAGCAGCAGTGTACGAGCATTTGAGAGCAAACTCAGAAAAGCCAGGGCCCAGAGGCCATTTCCCGTGTGCTAATTTGATAGAGGGGAATTGGGCAAGATGACACTCAGGGATCAGCAGTGATGTCACCTTTCTGCGCTCCTGGACAAATAGTCAGGTGAGAACATGGGACAGGTGACTGCCATCTGTGTTTCGTTCATTCCGTCTGCATGCCCAGGCTGGCGGCTTCAAGAAACCCACTTGGTTTTTACTTTTACAGTCTTGTTTCATTGACTGAGTTACTGAACAGGTGTTGCGGGCCAACCACATGTCAGTCGCTGATCAAAAAAAAAAAAAAAAAAAAAAAAACTGGATGCTACTCAGGCCTCGGGATAAGGGCAGTGAAAAATATCCCTACAGCCACTTAAAGCTCTCTTCCCCAAAGCTCGAAGGCAGCTGTGTGATATTATGCCAATTATTCCCATGACAAGAGCCATGTGAAGACCCCTGAGGCAAGCTCGGTCAGAGGAGCATCCACTGAGGGACACACAGGAGATGGAGCAGCCATACACAAGAGTAGAGTGGTAGTGGATTGCTCTTTCAGATGGTCCACATTCTTTGGGGTGGGGACAGGGGGAAGCAAGGTTAGGCAGACAACACCTTTATCCTGGAATGCACTTTCCAGCGAATGTCTTGTTAGGAAGATCTGGAGACATCTCAGTTACGATCTGTCAGTCAGCCAAGCAGCTACTCTACAGCCTTCAAAGTTAATACTTGTTTGAATCTGAAACACCCAACACGTCGTCGGCAGGAGGACTGAGTGGCTCGTGCAGGACACAGTGAAGATCCAACTGCACCGGTCTCCCAGGGCATCAGCACTGAGGTGGATCTTTTGGAGTTGTTTCTTCATGGCTGACCAAGTTTGTTGCAAGGGAGGGCGTTAAACTGAAGAGCGCGTGAAGGAGGAGTCTGACGTCTCCCTGTCTGTCTGCCAAGCCCCTTGCGGGCTTGGTGCTATGGCGCACGGTCACCAGCAGCTGCTGCTGTAGGACCTCGTCTCAGTCCCTGCCCACCTTCTTCTCTCCCTCTTCCCCTCCAGAGTGAAAGCAGCAGCAGTAGCAACATCTCCACCATGCTGGTGACACACGAGTACACGGCAGTGAAGGAGGATGAGATAAACGTCTATCAAGGAGAGGTCGTTCAAATTCTGGCCAGTAACCAGCAGAACATGTTTCTGGTGTTCCGAGCCGCCACTGACCAGTGCCCCGCAGCCGAGGGCTGGATTCCGGGCTTTGTCCTGGGCCATACCAGTGCAGTTATCATGGAGAACCCCGACGGGACTCTCAAGTGAGTGCCAGCAGCCAGGCAGCCTAAACGTGGGCAGCGGAAGGGATAGGAGCCATCAGGGAGTGCTTGAAGGTCCTGAAGGGAAGAACTGGAAAAGCTGTTGATTCACGCAGGTTTAGCTGTTGATTCATGCAGGTTTAGCTGTTGATTCACCCAGGTTTGCCCCTTAAGTGAAGCGTGTGGCCCCCAGTGAAGGTGGGCTGTCCTTTACCTCACAGACCCTCTTTAATACATCTTTCATTCAGTGATCATTAATTTATATCCCTAAATAATCCCTGAAGGTCTTAGTGAAGGAGCAGGGCCTCTTGAGGAACACAAGGTCATCACTCACAGGCTGCAGGAGAAGATCTATGTGATGGCTTCGCCATCGGCCCTTTAATACTCACAGGCTGTTGAGCATTATATTAAAGACAACTGAGTCCATACTGGTCTTTGAAACTTTTTCTCTTCCTGGAGCCTCCCCGAAATGGGAGAGACTAGCCATGTCTTTCCCAGAGTAGACTAGTTCTGTCACTAGAAGAGGCAGTGCTGCCTGGCCACTCAGGTCCCTGCAAGACACTGGCACTAGAGGCCAGTACTTTAAGCCATCCCTGCTTCTCTACAACTGGCTTCCTTCCCCTCATCCTGTCTCCCTGAGAGGCAGAGAGAAGTGAGTGTGTTGTTCAGGATCCTACACTTTCTACGCCTTGACTTTAGAAGAAAGACGTGTGGGAGATGGAAGTCCCATGTTATAAGTCTTCAGCATGCATTTGTGAACCTCACGCTAGTTCCTTCAGGGAACAGACGCACTGGGGTAGGCCGTGAGTAGGCAGGTGAGGATGTAGACTTGCGAGGGACTGGCTCACATAGCTGTGGAGACAGGCAGGTCCAGATGGCCGGTGCCCATCAGGTTCCCTCCATAGTCCTTCAGCTGTCTGGATAAGGGAGGGCTTCAGCCATCCAGATGTTCTGCTGACCAAAAGTTCCTTCAAAGAAACACTGAGAACATTTGACTGTCTCAGCACAGTGTGACCCCATCAAGATGACACATAATTTAACTATTGCTTTTGAATTTTAATCTTTAAAATTTGCGTAAAAAACTGCTGGCTTTGTCACCTGCTTCCTGAGTAGGACCTCTGTTCCTAGAGACTCTCAGTTCCTCGGTGAAGCCTTTCTCTGAGGCTTCCATATGTCACCTGCTGACCATGGAGACGGAAGGATGTGAGCAGTGTGTTCTTCTCTTCCCTAGGAAGTCGACATCTTGGCACACAGCACTCCGTTTAAGGAAGAAGTCTGAGAAGAAAGATAAAGACGGCAAAAGGGACGGCAAGTTGGAGAACGGGTACAGGAAGCCACGCGAAGGGCTCAGTCACAAGGTATCTGTGAAGGTGCGTGTGAGAATCCAGGCCTAGTGCCACCTCCAGGAGGAGGGCGGGGAGGGCCGCGGCAGGCCCTAAGCTAGGGCTTGCTTGAGGATGCTCTCCCCTCCCCTGGGGGCAGCATTACATTGGCTCTCTGTGCATTCATTGGGAACTGTGTAGGCATGTGACTTAGCACTTGTGGTCTACGTGTGCCTTCCAAAAATGTAGTTAAGCCAGTCAGCCTTAGCCTGAATCCTGTACAATTGAAGTAGCATGTTTGTGAATGAAAAGATAATCAGCTAATTGATATGGCATGACACATTCAAGGGTATGTAAAAGCAATAGAAGGGGGTTGGTTCTGATTGGTTCCAAATTAGCCAAGCTCTTCCAGCAATAGCTGTAGCCCTGGAATCAGGTAGGCTACCTGGAAATAGTTTTGTTTTTATTAATGCTTATTTGTCTTTTCCGTTTCAGCTTCTCAACCCCAACTACATCTATGACGGTGAGTTCTGCTGTCTTTGCTCTGAGGGCTCACGGTTCTGTGGGGTCTCTGTCAAGGCATCGTGGCTCTGCACTGGGGTATTCTGTGGTGTTCTGGGTGTGCACTGGTGTGTGATACCACATGAGAGGTGTGGAGAGATGCTGAGGATGACCGGCATTGACCAAACTCCCTTACCTTGCAGTTCCCCCAGAATTCGTTATCCCATTGAGTGAGGTCACATGTGAGACAGGGGAGACCATTGTTTTTAGATGTCGTGTCTGTGGCCGCCCCAAGGCCTCCATCACCTGGAAGGGCCCTGAACACAACACTCTGAACAACGACGATCACTACAGCATCTCCTACAGGTGAGGGGTCACTCGAGCAGCGCACTGGCTAGGGGCGTGGTTGATCCCGTAACTTGGTAACTGAAAAGGTGCTGTTCTCTGAGTCATCTCTTTGTCACCTTGGGTGCGTAGTCTGTGGGAGAACATTTCATACTTGGGGAGGGAGGTAATGCTGGTACCTGAAGGTGCCGAGCCTTCCTGAAGCCTAGCGTATTCTCCCGTGTGCCACAGTGACATCGGGGAGGCCACTCTGAAGATCATGGGTGTGACCACAGAAGACGATGGCATCTACACGTGCATCGCTGTGAACGACATGGGTTCAGCCTCATCTTCGGCCAGTCTGAGGGTTCTAGGTAAGCCACCGGAGCAGAGCACCTCTGCCAGTGGTCTCCTAAGGTCTGTTGTATCTGCCACACTTGGTGTGGTATGAACAAAAGCTCACATGTGTGACTGTCCCAAAGAGGCTCAGCTAGCAGGCAAGGGAGACTCTAGGTGAAGGCGTGTATAAAGGTCTGTGACTGTGCCATTGTGCACTGGAGTCACTAGTGACTGGTCTGAGCTGGGATGCGGTGCTTTCGTGCCCTTAGTACTTATAAGCATGTCCTTTTATATCCAGTCTTCCTGCCGAGGTTAAGTTGGACCATGAAGCGTGTATGTGGACCCCAGTTCAGCCCTTCAGTGAGGTGGACTGTGACGGTTCAGTGATTTCCCTACATAGCTAGGAGAGTGTTCCCAGGGACCTGCTTGTTGGTGACCTTGGCACCTTCACAGCCCAGCGGATGCTGTGTTCTCTGCAGTTGGACAGAACCCTTCCTAACCCTGATGGACTGCTGTTGCAGTTGGCACGGGTAGGTGTGTTCAGAGCAGGACAGTGTATGGACTGGTTTCCAGCAGTGCCCACTGAGGCCAGCCCTGCTACACGGGGCAGCTACAGGTGTCCACCTGCCCTTAGTTGCTTTGAGTTTGGGAAAACGGCTTCCAATAGGGGAAATAAGAATCCCAACTAAATGATGGGTTGGATTCTAGAGTGTTCTGTGTGTAGACAGTAATTTTACCTAAGATTTTATCCCACGTTTTGACTTCATTAAATCATAGAAAGAGCGTGTTATCGTTCTGGAACTGTGACCTAAAAGAGAGCAAGATCTTGAAATTGAAAATAAAGAATCGTTGATTTTTCTCATTTAGAAAAATCATACAAATTATAGAGTTGGTTCTTAATAAGCTACTCTAACAGCTCAGAGTCACAGAGCTACTCATCCCTTGGAGATCTGAGCAGGAAATAACAGAAAAGAAAATGAGTGGCTATTCCTGTCACAAAATCTTCGAGGTCTTTAGAAAAATGCCATCTTGTCAGACAAGCCATTAGATTTTCTTACAGTTTCTAAACCTCACCCTGTGGGAAGCCGCTTGGTTTGCAGGCCTTGGTGGTCTGTGACTTTAATGTTTGCTAGTCAGTCCACACCAGTGAGCTGCCCTGTGTAGATGCTGTTCATCACTGTGTGTTCTCCAGAGTATTGCCCCAGTTCTTTCTGTTCTGCAGCCCCTGAGTCCCAGCCCCTGTGGACATGTTGACACCAAGCCAGGCACTGTGACTGGATCAGGGCAAGAGAATTCCTAGGGGAGCGATTCTTGCATCTTGAAGCTAAAGTGGTCAGTCCTGCCACCTCAGAAATGCATACAAGCCCCCACTGATGGAGCAAGTCAAGCAAGGGTCCCCTTCAGGAAAAAGGAGGACTGTGACCAGGATGAGCCAAGGGGCTTTGTGTCATTGTGAGGCCATTTCTTGAACTGCTTAGGGATCAAGGACTAGACATTTATGTTTCATGCTCTTCTGTATGTATACAATATTTTGAGGACATTTGTTTAGGGAATTTTTTGAATCCTTTTTAGTGAAAAATAAAGGAAAAATGTTTGCTTTTATGTGGGAAAAATACAATATTTTTTTAATTAAAAGTTTTTAATTTGGGGCATAAATACTATATTTACATCATTTCTTCCTCTCTCTACTCCAGCTTCTTCCATGCCCCCCACTCCCTCGCAAACTCATGACTTCTTCAATTATTATTGTTATATGCACATGCACACACCGCCTGCTATAACCATTTAGTGTTGCTCATATGTTTAGAGATGGCCGCTTGGGATTGGATAACCCATCGCCCTGGAGAACACTGAGTCTCCCTGAGTCCTTAATTGCCTGTAGCTCTTCATCTAGGGGTAGGCCCTTGGGAAGTACCCGCATGTACATTAGCACATCAACTCAGTGTTGTCATTGTGCAGACCTTGTTTAAGCAGCCTTATTGTTAGGATTTCAGAGGCAGATTCCCCGTGCCCCCCTCCCCTCCTCTGTGTTGGACTCTGTCTGGCTTGGGATTGTTCAGTCCTTATGCATGCTGTCAGTGTCTCAGTAAGTTCCTAAGCGCATCCACCCTGTTGTGCCTGGAAAATGTTATTTCCTGAAAAATGTCCACCCTCTCTGACTCTACAGTCTTTCCACCCCCTCTTCCACATAGATCCCTTTCCCTGAGCCGTGAGGGAGGAATGTGATAAAGGCATCCCCGTTAGGACCAAGTTAGGACCAGAGTCTCTGTCCTGTCCATTTGTGAGTCTGTACTACAAGACTACTGCAAGAAGCTTCTCTGATAAGCACTGAACGATGCACTCATCTGTAGATTTTGTGGTGTCGTTAGGACAGAAGAAAAGTTTAGAGAAGACATCTTGTTTCCTTGGGTGTATATAGTACCATATTCACTGTTAGCAAGTGACTTCCAACTGCATGTATGATAAAACTGTCCATGTCTGCAGCACATTTATAACTTACATACTCTAAAAGACTGTAAACATTAAGACAACATAGTGAACCCTCGACTTCTGTAGACTGTGAAAACAAGCTGTGAGTCTGGGTGACCAGGAGGGACTGACCATAAATCAGGCCTGTCAGGTTGGAGAGATGGCCCACGGGGTGAAAGCAATTCACTACCTAAGCATGGCGATCTGACTCCAGAGGCCTAGAACCTACATAAAAGCCAGGCACAGTGTCAGGAATGCCTGTGACCCCAGTGCTGTGATGGGCAGACACAAGAGGTTGACTGGAGTTTGTCAACCTAACTTCAGGCTCAGTGAGAGAATGTCTGTAGGGAATAGTCAGATACAAGACTCAAGTACAATTTTACACATTCTTAAATAAAAGCAAATTGATTCACTGACATTTAGGTTAATCTAATGTATCAACAGTATTTGATTCTAATGTGAAATCAATACCTATAAATTGTTCATGAGATATTTCCAATCTTCTATTCATGTTAAGTCCAGTGTCCTGTGTGTCTGTCTTACTGTGGCATGAAAGGTGCTACCTCTCAGAGATGCTAGCTGGTCATGTGTGCTGGCCATATTGGACAGTAGAGGTTTGTGATTTCTTTTTTTTTTTTTTTTACGCATGGGAGGGTCAGTAGAATTTTAATTTCCTCATCTGTGCTTAAAACAGAAGTTACAAAAATGATAAAAGTTGGGAGTTTGTCTTCTCTTATCCTAATGATGTGAAAAGAGGAGAGGTTGAATGAAGGTTTAATGTTGATCTGTTTTATTTTAATACTCTAAAATATTTCAGCTCTGATAAATTTGATTTTCATCACAATCTCTGACACTTGTTCAAATGCTAGTATAAAAATATTTATTATTGTTACGATGATGATGATGATGATGATGATAACGGTATGTGATCTTTGTGGATGGTGTAGCCAGCACACGTCAAAGGAAACTTTTGTGGACCTTTTTTTTTTTTTTTTTTTTTTACCTTTATATGGATTCTGGGAATCAAACTCAGATGTTCAGGCTTCCATTCCAAGTACTGTACCAGTTGAATCATTTCATCAGTCGTGATTCTTAATTTTTACTCTGGTGAAATATGATGGAAAAGTTTATGCAGATTGAATGTTGTTTCACCTCTTTCAAAACAAACGTACAGATATGATTTTAATGAAAAGAATGAATTTACCATGAAAGTAAAATCTTAAAATTGACCGTTTGTTTCTTCGTATGGTTGTTTTTCACAAAGTTGAATAAAGTTTATGCCATACGAAATTGGCTCATTGGCCCTGATCGTAACTCGCCTTTATAAACATTTCCTCATTCCTTTTTGTTAACCAGGTGTGTTCCTTCTTTACTTCTACCTATCTTTATATTCTGACAGAAAATATATTACTTTTTAACTAAAAGAAAGCATTATATATGTATACATAGATGCATACAATGACTATTAGTGAAAAAATTTGGTTTGTGATTTCTTATCCAGAAGCTCTGCTTTGGGTATACTCAGGAGCTGAGCATGGTGGCTCACACCTGTAGTGCTGGCTCTAGGGAATCGGAGGCAAGATAACCACCAGCTTACGGCTGCTGACAGCAGCAGCACTGTTTTTAAAAGAAAAAACAAATGTACTCAGGAGAAATGGTGTTCTTCTCGCAGGTCCAGGAAGTGATGGGATCATGGTGACCTGGAAGGATAACTTTGACTCCTTCTACAGTGAAGTGGCCGAACTTGGCAGGTATGATGTGAAGCCCAAAACCCCTTCCACAAAAGATCGCTCGTTATCCAAGACCCATAAGCAGAGAATGTTGCCATGGATAGGAGTGACTGTCTTGTGTGTGGGGTTAGTGGCTCTGTGTTTGCCAGTACCTGACAGAAAGGGTCTCTTCTAGCTCATGTTCTCAGCGGGTTTCAGTCTGTCCTGACAGGAAAGACGGCATGACAGAGCTGTAACCTCCTCCTGCTAGACTCCCTCCTCATGGTTCCATAACCTCCCCAGAAGGGTCCCACGGGGTAAAAAGCGTTGAGAACATGACCCTGTGGAGGCAGTGGCAGGTTGACGGGCTTTAGATGTTAAGCACTGGTTGGATCCCAGAATGAAGGCCTAACGCCATGGACTATCCACTGATGGAACAAGCGCTTTCCCACTGGGCATCTAGAAGAGCACTAGCTGGGTGCTGTCCTTGGAAGAGTTCAGAGAAGAGGTGCACATTTGCTTTGTAGATTCCTTCTCTCAGAATGCCAGTTGAGAAAGGCTGACTATGCACTCTTGGCTCGATTGTTCGTGGAGATTTGAAGGGGTTACCCTGTGATCTGATGGAGTATCAGGCTCCTCTTGACGAACAAAGAAGTTTCGACATAAAGAGGCTACTTCTCTCCAGCTGAGGCTGCCAAGGCCACACTGGCTCAGCAATGCCACAGACAGTCAGTCCCCTTCTAAATTCTGGCTGCCTTCTGAACTACACAGCACCCGCCCGCCTGTAGTCATTGTGTCCCCAGGCAGGAGAGGAGCAGAGAAGACTACTGAGTCAAGTTGGGAGAGCTTTCCCATGCAGGTGTCAGCAGCCTTCTACATTCTGTTGGCCACTCTGGGTCTCATGGCTCCTGTGGTATATATCCATTTACATATCACTGACCAGAAAGTCTCACCCACCCATCCCCCGTCTTAACAGTAATGATGTGCCAGCCCTCACAACACTGCAGAGTGACTGCAGGCATTTTGTTCATCTTTCCCGGGCTCACCCTGTCGGCACACCCACACCTCGCTCAAGTCTCAGTCCGGAAATGGATGCAGGACTTTTTCTTACACGGACTCTCACCCTGTGCTTCCTCACATGGCGGTGGAGCATTCCAGAACAGAAGCAGAGTTTGCCAAGCTCAGAAATCAGCAACTGTACTCTTTCTGTATTCTACAGTTAGGGCAGCCACCCACTGACCGTCCACTTCCTGTGGGAGGAGTGTCAGATGTAACTTACCCCATAGCCTGCCCTGCCTCTGCCACACATTCATCCATTTCCCTGGGTGAGCACAGTGTGCTGACCCTGAGAGCAAAGTCATCTTAACCACACAGCATCGAGGTGCCGCTTGGGCTCTGGGTGTGCACTGGGACGCAGTAACAGAGACCTGACCCTCAGTTGAAGGGACAACTTGCCTACACTGCAAGTAAGCTTAAGCCAAGAGGACAAAAAGACCCTTCCCTCAAGAGTGGGGAGGACATTATTTGGCTACTATGGGCACTTACGTTAGCCTTCGAATGGTGATGTTGTCCAGGAGGACAAAGGTAGAAGCTACATGGTGAGGCCAAGGCTCCTGTGAGCTGTCCCAGTCACATAGTCAGTGGTCAGGAAGCCCCGGGCCTGCTCAGTCCCAGCATGAGGAGGGAGGAATGGCAGCCACGTAGCTGACTCAACAGCACGTTCCTTCCCCACAGAGCCCAGCAAAGTAAGGTCTGCCGTAGGTGTCAAGTCACCATCTCACAGCCGTGTCCCTATGTCCTTTCTCCCTGACCAATCTTACAGGGGCAGATTTGCTGTGGTTAAGAAATGCGACCAGAAGGGAACCAAACGAGCAGTGGCCGCGAAGTTCGTGAACAAGAAGTTGATGAAGCGTGACCAGGTCACCCATGAGCTTAGCATCCTGCAGAACCTCCAGCACCCCCTCCTCGTGGGTCTTCTTGACACCTTCGAGACCCCTACCAGTTATATCCTGGTTTTGGAAATGTGCGTACCCCAATCCTCATCCTTACCTCAGCTCCCGACACTTTTGCTGTTTGTTCTCTGAGAAAACAGACTCTGGTTTTAGGATTCATAGCAATCTACAAAGATTTGTTATCAGAGGCTGCCATGTTAGAGCCTCTACTCATGGCCAAATCATTTGAGTGCTGGGAATTGGACCTGGGTCCACTGCAGGAATAATCAGTGCTCTTGACTGCTGAGCCATCTCTCCAGACACCTCCTCCTTGGTGGCCTAGCCACTGGAGAGCTGTCATGAGCTAAAATGATGCACTGTGTGTGGAAAACCAAGCCCAGTGCTGGCCTGGAAGCCCCCATGCCCGGGAGGCTCTCTGGTAATCTTGATGGCCAGTAGCTCCTCCCTGCCTTCCACAGGGATTCTGAACAGGAAAAATCACACAGGTCTTCGTCAGAATTTCTACAGCCTTCGTCTGAAGCTGCAGCTCTTTCAGCTCTAGCTTTGCTTGGGTGGGGTGAGGATGTTGAAGGGAATGTGTTTCTTTTTTAGTACAAAGCTGTACCCGGGGCCTCACATGTGCCTGGCAAGGAGTGGATCACTCACCTATACCCCCAGCTCTCTGACTCTTAGTTCTTTTACTGGAAAGTTACATGTTATACTACTTGGCTACTTTTCTATTGCCATGACAAAGGGAATTTATGCCAAAAAAAAAAAAAGCAAAAAGCATTTAATTTGGGGGTTCACCATTCCATAGGGTTAGAGTCCATGACCATCATGACTAGAAGCATGGCAGCAGGCGGGCATATTGCTAAAGCAGTAGCTGAGAGCTAACATGAAATTCACAAGCACAAGGAAGAGAAAGCAAGCTAAAGCCCACCCTCAGTGACACACCTCCAACAGGGCCACATCTCCTAATTCTTCCCAAAAGGTTCCACCTCCTGGAGACCAAGCATTCAAAGGTATGAGCGTATGGAAGGCATTGTCATGTAACCAGCACAGTGCAGCCTCGTCAGACGTTAACAGAGTTGATTACCCTAAGAATGCCATGATTCCCCACTAATGACCACTCCTTGATAGACAGGTGGTTGGTCTCCTCTAGACTTACATTTTGAAAGCAGCCAGCATTCAGACCAGCCTCCATCCAATAGTGGCTGTTCACGAGCCAAGGAACCTCAGGAAGGTTTTCTGCCTTCTCTGCCTCTGTCTTTTCCTCTAAAGTCGGGCAGTGGAGCCCCCTTCTCGGGTATTTGATGGAGGTGGGTGTTGTATCTTATCTGTTGCTTTCATTGGTTAAGTAATAAGAAAACTGCTTAGCCCTCTGATAGGGTAGAATTTAGATAGGCAGAGTAAACAGAACAGAATGCTGGGAGAAAGAAGCTGAGTCAGTCAGTCGCCATGATTCTCCTGCTCCAGACAGACGCAGGTTAATATCTTTCCTGGTAAGCCAACTCGTGGTGCTACACAAAATATTAGAAATGAGTTAGATCAATATGTAAGAGCTAGCCAATAAGAGGCTGAAACTAATGGGCCAAGCAGTGTTTAAAAGAATATAGTTTCCGTGTAATTATTTCTGGACATAAGCTAGCCATGCAGGCAGCCGGGTGCAGGGAACATAGCCTGCCGCTCCTCACTACAGATATTGAAGGTTGAGTGAGTAGATGCTGCCAAACTTTTGATGGAGAACTTTGTATCATTAAACATAGTTCAGATTAGGGTAACTTTGACTAAGCATGCATATAGCATGTAGCTTTTTATCATCCCATCTTCACGTGTAAGAGAGCCTATGCCCAGGGAGGTGAGTGACCCCAGCCTTCTTGCAGCAGCAGTTTACATCCAAATGTCTACTGTGCATAGGTACTGCCCAGCTTTGCCATAGCAACACCCAGCAAGGCTGCATCCCTGACTGGATCTTTTTTTTCCCTGTACCATGCCATCTGGTGGGTTCATTTCTCCCTCAAATGGTCTGAGTTGAAAGGTGACAAGTGTCCTCCTTCCCCTGCAGGGCTGACCAGGGTCGCCTCCTGGATTGCGTGGTACGATGGGGAAGCCTCACCGAAGGGAAGGTCAGAGGGCACCTGGGGGAAGTTCTGGAAGCTGTCCGATACCTTCACAACTGCAGGATAGCGCACCTGGACCTAAAGGTTGGCAGGCCGGGGGCTGGGCAAGGGCAGGTTCACCCGGCCAGATGGGCCATGCGAGATGCAAGAACCCCTCTTCCTGCCTGAATCTGGAGGCATACAGGAAGAGGCTGGCAGCGGAGCAGATTCCTTGTCTTTCCCAGAGTTGCCTTCAGTCTGGGAGGGCCTAGTACTGAAGCATGTTAGGTCAGGAGACATTTAAGAAGTTCCTGTCAGTGCTGCCAAGTTGGCACAGAATCTACCCAGTTGAGGGTGCCTGGGGGAGAAGACAGTACCCTGCAGCTGAGAGCTGCACCCAGCAGAGCAGAGCAGCCTCGAGAGCTTCCTCGGATGGCACTCGCCTAGCTCCCACCTTGCCATAGGATCCTGAACAGTGGTCAGACTGAGCATGAGCTAGGGATGTCTGCCAATGACAGTGTCTCCTCCTCTGTTTCAGCCTGAGAATATTTTGGTGGATGAGAGTCTGGCCAAGCCAACCATTAAACTGACTGACTTTGGAGATGCTGTCCAGCTCAACACCACCTACTATATCCACCAGTTGCTGGGGAACCCTGAGTTTGCAGCCCCAGAAATCATTCTTGGGAACCCTGTCTCCCTGACCTCGGACACATGGAGTGTTGGAGTGCTCACCTATGTGCTGCTCAGCGGCGTATCCCCCTTCCTGGATGACAGCGTGGAAGAGACCTGCCTGAACATTTGCCGGCTGGACTTCAGCTTCCCGGAGGACTACTTTAAAGGAGTTAGCCAGAAGGCCAAGGAGTTCGTGTGCTTCCTCCTGCAGGAGGACCCGGCCAAGCGTCCCTCGGCTGCACTGGCCCTGCAGGAGCAGTGGCTACAGGCAGGAAATGGCAGCGGCAAAGGCACGGGCGTCCTCGACACGTCCAGACTGACCTCCTTCATTGAGCGGCGCAAACACCAGAATGATGTTCGACCTATTCGTAGCATTAAAAACTTCTTACAGAGCAGGCTTCTGCCTAGAGTTTGACCTATCTTGAAGTTCTTTCTCATTCTCTTTCACCTGCCAATCAGCTGTTAATTTGAATTTTGAAGAGGAAACCAAACCAAACTAAATGACCGGCTGCCTGCTGTTCATCGTGTGAGATTGCATTCCAAGTGAGCTGTGCCCAGCAGCACTTGGGCTCAGAGCTGCAAGCTGCGCTGGGGTGGAGGACCTTCAGTTACCCTCTGCAAAGGCAGAGATCGCATCGCTGTATCACAGTATTTTATTCAGGTTTCTGCAAAAAAATAAAAAGATACTTTTTTAAATGAACATGGATAGAATTTTGCAAATTTAGCATTTTCAAGATTGATTCAAGGAAATCCATGCCTATGTTCAAACCACTGGTGTTACACAAAACAAAGATACTGTGTATTTCTGGGAAAGACTCGCCAGGTGGCAGCCACTCTCATGGCCCCAGCCAGCGCTTGGCATCCACCTGGCACTGAGCTTTGCCAGGCACCTCTGCGTGCGTCTTGCCAAGCACCAGACTTGGCTTCTGAAACGTACGTTCAACCTCAGTCTTTTGCATAAAACAGAATGAATGGTTTTGCTCTGATGAAACGTAGGCCTTACTTGTACATAAGATTCTCCCTGCCTTCCGTCTGTCATTTCCCCCACCCCGCCCCTCCCACCCACCGCCTGGGCCTTCCTGGGGGGGATCTGAGGGGGTCTGCCCATCCAATGAAGACTTTGGGCTAAGTCCAGCCCCACTGCCCCCCTCCCCAACCCCATCCCAAGCCGTCAATCAGATTGTTGACCGGTATACAGTCAGATGAAAATACTGTAAATGCACTCATTGGGTTGGTTTTTTTTTTTTTTTTGGTTTTATTTCATATCATGTGCAATGTTGTGGCTTTAACATTTTCTGCAACTATTTATGAAGACTTCTGTTGTACCTGTAATAAATATATAGAAAAAGCACATACTTCGCAAGTGAGCTTTATGGTTGTGTGTGTTGGGGGTGGGTCGTAGCCCTGTGCCATCAGTTCAAGGACACTCTTCATGAAATTTGTCAGCTTTGAGGACTGTAAAAAGTGATTTCATACTCTGAATATAAAACTGGATAATAGGGTAATGTTTTAAATTTTATTATGCTATTATTCAGAATGCCAAAGTATTATTTTTTTTCCCAAAATCAGTCTGAACATTTACTACTTTTTAGACTTTTTGACATTCAACTTTCTGTATAGTAATTGGCTGGATTTTCAGCTTTTGGTGAGAAAGCCAGTGAAGTACTGGCCGCCCCGAGGCTGGTACCCGCGCCCGAGTCACTGTGGCAGAGCTGGCGCTGGCCTGGGAAGTCCTTCAACACAAGAAGTTGGGTTTCTGGCACGCTTGAATTTTTTCTGGATATCTTTTTATCTTCATTGTGTGAAATACACTAAAAAAAGAGACCAGCTTGCTTCCCAAGCCAGCCAGACATCTGGGTCTTGAGCCATAAACTGGCATAATTAAGCTTTGCAGTTTCCAATGTATTTTATTTATTCCTTTGTTGGGGTTTTTGTTTATTTCTTGTAAAATTGTACAGAAACTTTTTAAGAGAAATTGGATTCAGAAACTGGATATGTAACCTCATAGCTTATTTGTGTACTGTTTCTTTCATTATTTCAGTTAATATTTTTACATTATTTTTTGCATGTATATTTCTTTGTACAGAGACCTTACATGTTTACACATTATGATGTGATGTAAATATTTTATTTTGCCATCAGTTATTTTAAAAAATTAAACATATTTGCCTGATTTTGGTGTTAGGCTTTTTATTGAAATTAATCACTACTGCTTAATCAGAGAGGTCCCTGAGAGAGATGTGGGGGGGAGTGCCCTTGCGGGGCAGATTATCGTGGACTGAGGATGAGCATGTCGGGGCTTTCGATGCAGTCAGACACAGACACAGACACGCTGCCTGTGTGTCACCAGCATATACTGGCTGTCATTTGAAACAGGGCCCTAGCTCATGCCAATGCACCCTCGTTTTCCCAGTACCCTGATTTCCTGATGAAGGGAGTTGTTTCATTCTTGCCTATTCCCCCTTTGCTGGCAGCAGGTCCCCTTTTCTGTCGCCGATATGACCTCTTGGTTCTTTTTGTGTTTTCTTATGAGATGGCGACTTGTGCTCATGTGATGCCTGAGAGACACAAGGGTGAGAGACCCTTGAGAAGACTGGTTTGCCATGCTGTCGAGATAGTTTTCCCTTCTCTGGGATATCTAGATGCTTGCCAGTCTTCACCTTACAGATTATAAATCTTTTAAACCTGCAGGTGCTCTTTTATCTGCGGTGCGGTGGGCAGAATCACAGGATTTTGGCAGAATCCATTATGATACCCTCTTGTCGCAAGTGTTCATTTAAAAGGCATGAGGTCATCTTCAAACACTGGAAGGAAAGGTGCAACTTGGGTGAGCATATATTTGAAACCTCATAGCAGAGATGGAAATAACTTTTGAAGCCAATAAAATTCTTCCCACGTTTATCTATATAAATAGACGTATGGTTTATAGTATATAAATACTAAGTTTATATTATATGTAATATACACTAAGCTATTTAGCAGTTATGTATTTACATATGAAATCTTTACACAAAATACTATTCCCCCAGAAAACAATCCCTCCCAGCAGATCTCTGAGTTCCCTCTCCCGTAGATAAATTCGCCCTGAAATTTCATAGTTTTCAAAAATAAAGTTTTTTAAATTATTATTATTTTTTTTTTTTTGGTTTTAGGTCATTCTGACTGTGTGCAGTGATGTTATGCACCCTTACTTCGGTGGTAATGTCTTGAATGCTAACACACTTTTGCCTCATATTGCCTCATGATATGGTCCCCTCCTGTTACCCTTTGATGGCCACGTCTGTCCTGGCAAGCTACATCAGCTCATGGGGTTCTCATTAATAAGGTGAGAGGTGTACCTATTCCTCTCTGAGAGGTTTGGGTCCCCCCCACCCAGGAAAGGCAGGGCTACAAAGAGAATTACGTCAATGCTTCATTAAGTGTTGAGTAGAATTTTCCAGCAAGTTCACATGGGCCTAGAGAATTGTGTGTGTGGTTTTCAATTATAGTGACAAATTCCTTCATCAGTGTAATGGTATTCAAATTACTTGTTTCTCATTCCCTGAATCGCAATCAACTTGTATTGTTTAAGAAGAATTGATCTTGCTGTGTCTAATTATTCAATCAATTGAGAGAAGAGTGCTAATACTTCCCACTATAATTATGGGTTTGTCTGTTTCCCTTTCATTTCTCCCAGCTTCTTGTTCTGCATAGCTTGCAGACTTGTTTAATATCTATATACTCAAAACTTAATGATAAGTTTTTTTAAGCACTTGGCAATATCCCATCCTGTCTCTAGTGATTTTCTTCACACTGGTATGTACCATTGGATATTAATGGAATCCATCTTTATTTTTTCTCTAACGTATGTTATTGTGCCATGTCATTTTCTATCTTTCCATCCACACTGTCAGTATGTCCATCTTACTATATATAGAAGTTTCTTATGGTCAGCATTTAATTGGGCCATGTTTTGTAATCCTCTCCACTCATCTTTTTATTATTTTTATTCTATTTTCTGCGTATGGATGTTTTGTTTGCATATAGTCTGTGCACTGTGTGCATGCAGTGCCTCTGAAAGCCAGAAGAGGGCGCTGAGTCCTCAGAGTTACAGATGGTTGTGAGCCACTGTGTGGATGCTGGAAATTGAACCCAGGTCCCCTGGATAAGCACCAATGCTCTTATCCACTCAGCAATTGCTGCAGCCCCTTTATTTATCTTTTTAAATTGAGGTTATTTAGATCATTTATATTTAATGTAATTATTGACAGGCTAGCACTTAAATTTACCACTTTAGTTTTTGGTCTTCCTGATCCCCGTTTTTCTTTTTTGCCCACCTTCCTGGGGATTCTAGCCCACAGCCTCACACTCTCTGTAAGCCTCCCACAAACCAATTCAGATGTCCCAAGAGCCATGTGTTCAGGACGGCCCAGCTCTTCAGTACCACAGTTTCTTTCCTGATTTCTTTGAAGAAACCACCTGAGGAAAAGCAGCCTAAGGGAGAAAGGTTTGTATTGTGGGTTAAGATTGCAGTATGGAGGCATGGTGCCAGGAGCATGAGCCGGCTCATCACGTTGTCACCTCGGTCAGGAAGCAGAGAGATGAACGCTAGTGCTCAGCTCACCTTTTCTCCTTTTGTCTTCTTAAGCGCACGTCCCCAGCCTGTGGGATGGTATGTTGTGTGAAGTTTTGTTTGTGCTCTGACAAAGTTTGCCTGGAGATGCAGGCGGAGCTAGCCGCTAGTGAGCCATAGAAGCCAGGCAGTGGTGGCTCATGCCTTTAATCCCAGCACTGGGGAAGTGGAGACAAACTGATAAACGGGGCGGAGACGGAATCTCAGCTTTTCACACTGAGGAACGAGGGGTAGGAAGCAACTGGAGGCAGCTCCTGGCTATTGATTTTCCAGGTTTCTACCCTGATATCTGCCACCTGATTTTTATTGATCAGACTAATTGGAGTCACGTTTCAGTGGTACCGCTAGGGGTGGGTCTTGCCCTCCCAGTTAAACCTCTGGAAACACAAGCATAATCAGAAGTGTGTCCCCTGGGTGATTCCAAATCCAGTCCAGTTGACAATGAAAATTAGCACCAACCCTTCTTCCCTGCAGCGAGACCTCTCAAAGTGGTGGTTGCTTTGAATAATCTTTTTCACGTTCCATTTCAACGGCCAAACATGGTTTAAAATCTAAAGAAGAAAAAGAAAATGTAATTACAGATGTTTTTATTCTTTCCCTTGTCCTTACTTAATGCCCAAGTTTCTTCCCATATCTTTTTTACTTAGAGAATGCATGTTGTCTGTCAGTTAGGGTCACTCTGACGACAATAGCTTTTCCTTCGTGGAGGAACACCTTTACCATCCCTCCATCCTTAGAACATTTTTGCTCAATGCAACTTTCTAGGTTGACAATTCTTTTCCTTTCACTCTTGAGAAATACCATGCCACTTCCTCTAGGTCCCCACGGTGTCTGGTGAGAACTCTGAAGTCAGTTGGTTTTTTTGTTTATTGTGTTTTTGTTGTTCTGTTTTTTTCTGTTTCCTACAATATTGTTAAGCACATCCAAATTGAGTTTGTTATACTTATAAGTTCTAAAATTGTGTTTGATTTTCCTTATGATCTGTTTGCTTGCTGAGGCTTCCTATTCATTTTCCTCAGACACACTCAGGATGTTTTTGTGGAAGGATTTTCATTATGGCTGCCTTCTTATCAGAAAATCTAACATGCCTGTAATTTGTGTTGGTGTTAATTATTTGACTTTTTAATTCCCTTGTTGTATTCCCTTTAATTCTGCTGTTGTAATTTTAAAGGGAGGTCTTTGGGGGAATGGACTGTAAGAGTCTTACATACACCTTCTGATTTAACTGGCTTTCTCACCATGGAGACACCGCTTCTCCATGAAAGGGCAAAGGGCTCCTGGAGGAGGGGGAAGGTTGCTCTTGGACTCCAAGAGATGATGCAAGTGATACCTGCACCAGGTCTCCTCAGTGCTGCACTATAATCAGAGAGGATGGAGAGTCTGACGTTGCTAGGCGACAGTGAAATGACTAGCTCCCCAGATAACCTTCCCTGGTACCCATAAGAAGGGCAGCTGTGGAACACAGCAAGAAACCTGCCAGGAATTTCCAACCCAAAGCAAACTGGTTTCAAAGAATTGTTTCTACCAGTTACCAGGCTCAGGAGCTGCTGACTCCTTCCCTGAGGTTCCTGCAATCACAAATACGGTATGCCTGGACATGGTCCAGGAAGGTCTTCCTGGGGTGGCACTTGGACCATCCTTGATGAGCCAATCACAGAAGTACCCAATGTGCATGCACATCACTCTGTCAACTACAAAACTCAGCACTAAAAGCAAAGAATTGAAGAGCCTTGTGTAGAAACCCCAGGGGTCTTCTGCAACTGCCGACTGCACCCCTATGCCAGCTGCATTTCCTGTCTGTGTAAGAGTTGCCCTTCACACCCAGTGGGGGCCCATCAAGGAACCTTGTTCCTTGCACTGTCTCCTTTGTGCTTCAGTACACCCCTGCCAAAAAGAAAAAAAAGAAAAAAGAAAAGAAATTTGAATGTTACTGCTACTCTCTTCACGTTTCCCATCTGGAAGTAAGCAAAAACTGATTAGCCTGCGTGCTTGAACCTTGTAACACTGTGAGAGCATTGCAGTCAGCCATAGCTCTTGCCTGCCCAGGAATGAACTGCTCTGTCCCAGTCATTAGTGTGCTCAGGTTCCCTGGGATGACTAAAGAAACAGTGTGGAGCCAAGCGTCCCTTAAGGGCCAGACCTTCGGCTCTGGAATGCCTGGGAGGGCCTAGTGGCAGGCAGGTGAGATAAGAAAAGGATTACGGGCTGTGAGGGTGTGTTATCTTGGAAATAACTGGCCCCATAATCTCAGAGGGAGCAGCACTGTTAGGAGTTGTGGTTTGTCATAGTGCAGGAGCTGGGTCACTGTGAGGGAGGGCTTTGGGGTCTCCTATGCTCAGGATACTGCCCAGTCTGTCAGTTGACTTCCTGTTGCCTGCAAGATGTAGGATACTCAACTACTCCAGCACCATGTCTGCCTGTATGCAGCCATGTCCCGGTCATGCTGATAATGTTGTGAGCCTCTGAAACAGTAAACTAGCCACCTCAATTAAATGTTTCCTTTATAAGAATTGCCGTGGTCATGGTGTCTCTTCACAAAGGTAAAAGCCCTCTCTAAGACAGAGATGTTGGCAGCTGCCTTTGCTTCTATAAAACCTGCCTGCCTGTGGCTATAGGAAAGGAATGGTCTTATTATCACGTAGCAGGAAAGTAAGAAACAGCTGAGGGAGTAAAACCGTTTTCCTGCCCCGCTGTGGAGTCCATGGATAGCTATGATACACACCTCTCTGATGTCCACCTCGAAAACCTCACCTTAGTTCCCGTCCGCACGGCATGTTGTACTGGTTCTAAGGCTGCTGTCCTGCTAGCAGTAAGAATAAATTCATTTAATGTAAAAAAAATTTTTTTGGTTTTTCGAGACAGGGTTTCTCTGTGGCTTTGGATCCTGTCCTGGAACTAGCTCTGTAGACCAGGCTGGTCTCAAACTCACAGAGATCCGCCTGCCTCTGCCTCCCGAGTGCTGGGATTAAAAGCGTGCGCCACCATCGCCCGGCCTCCTAATGTAAAAATTTTTATGGTGAAAAAGTGTATATTTAGAATTAGCCAGCTGGATTCAGTTTAGATGATCCCATTTTGTTGGCAATTTGAATTGAGTCTAAGTCTCTGATTTTCTCCCGGGTGGATTCAGACACCACGACAACACTAAGAGCTAGCGCCACCAAAATGAGCTGCTAATGTCAACAAGAGCTACGCCTCACCTAATTCCCCCCCAAACCTTGCATCCAGCTGAGAATTCAGGCTGGTAACACTGGCTCCTAGTTATACTGGTATCCTCAAACACAGTCTTGGCATGGGATCCTAACCCGTGGCAGCAGGGCAGGGGAAAGCTGTGGCTCGGCATTTCTCTTCACTGGTTGCTGTGGGACCCGCTTTCTGCTGTGCTGCATGGCTAGAGATGGGCAGCTACTCGGTTGCAGCCTGAAGGTTCACTTGTTGCCTTGCTAGGTTGTGCCTTCCTCACGCTATGACGAGGCACAGGTGTTTGTCCTGTCTTTTTGTCTCCACCTATTGGCACTTCCAGGTTGCTGGCTACTTCAGTTCCAAGCATGAGCATTGGAGGCAAAAAGAAATCTCCAAGACCCAGGTCACTGGAAACTCTGCTCTCTTTCCACCTGATGGAAATCCTGTGCTCTATACCATACGCTGTCCAGGCTGGTTTGTGTAATTAGCAAGAGAAAGAGAGAGAAAGAGGATTTATGTCCTTCCAGAAGCTGGGATCAGCCTCTCTCTCTCTCTCTCTCTCTCTCTCTCTCTCTTTCTCTCTTTCAAGACATGGTTTCTCTGTTTAGCCCTGGATGTCCTGGAACTCACTTTGTAGACCAGGCTGACCTCGAACTCACAAAGATCTGCCTGCTTCTCCCTTCTGAGTGTTGGGATTAAAGGCATGTGCCACCACCTTCTGGCCAGCCCTTCTCTTGAAGCTTGGTAGCTTTAGTGTTCTGTGACATTAACCTCCTAAGATAGGTATGGAAACCATGCTTGGTTTTCTTTTCCAAAGCAGGACCCACACTGGTGAATGGCAGTACAGCCCTTTGCACATCTGCTCTCTGGTACTTTCCCAGGGACTTATATCTTATAGAAGTCTTACTTAACCGTTAGTACCTGGCACCTACTACTGTCTCACAATACCCGAAGTATGTACTCCACAGCTTATCAATGAGAGACAGGAAGTGAGAACGGGCCAGACCACCGAGCACCAAGGCTGGCTGGGCCCTGCTTAGAGAGGCTCCGTGCTTCTCTTCTTAAGAAGAACCTGGAGGGAGAAGAAGAGAATGGACTTTAAATTACTGCTAGAACAAAATTGCAGCAGATGGTTTCACAGAGGTGTGAGAGAGTTGAACTGAAGAGCTGAGAAGTGCCTTCAGGGGAATCAGTCTCCAGAGACTGACTTCAGGCTGGAGCCAGGCTGGAGTCCTGACAGTGCGGGGTTTGGTGCAGACGGCAGCACAGTGCAGGGTTTGGTGCAGACGGCAGGACTCTCTGGACAGTGGACCCAACAGGGTTTGCGTCCTTGGCTCTCTTTCTCAGACCGGCTGTTTCTCGTTGACATTCCAGAAATGTTACAGCAGTTATCTGGGGCTGGAGATGGCTCGGCAGTTAAGAGCACTGCCTGTTCTTCCAAAGGTCCTGAGTTCAGTGCCCAGCATCCACATGGTGGCTCACAACCGTCATATATAGGCTGCCCCTGCATTTCCAGGGCATAAAAAGAAAAAGAAAAAGTTTACAGCAGTTATCTCCTGCTCTGTGGCTCTTTTGCCGGCAGCCCCGCTCAGGACATCTGCCCAGGAGTGTCTTCCAGCCCAGTGAAGGGTAAAGGTTTGTAACTTGAAGGCTCTTGGGAACGTTCAAGGATGGACTGTAGCCAATTGCTGTCAGCAGCAACAAGCAGAGAAAACAGACTCCCTGCTCTTCAAGGGTCGTGGTGGTATCCTAGGCCTTGAACCCCAGCCCTCAGGAGGCACAGGCAGGTGGATCTCTGTGAGTTCACGGCCATCCTAGGCTACAAGAACTAGTTCCAGGACAGGCTCCAAAGCTACAGAGAAACCCTGTCTCAACAAACAAACAAAAAATCAACAACAACAAAACAAAAATGGACCCCACCACCAGTTCTTTATGAGTCCATTTACTCCTGTTAATGAGCTCAGACAGAAAGACTGAGGGCGCGAGCTATCAGGCAGGGTGGGAGACTCACCTGGATGGTCTCTGGGGCATTGTCTAGGTTGCACTGGCAGGCCAGGGCGATGGTCTATTTTCCATATTGATTTTTAATTGCTTGCACCAAGAGAGAAAAGATGCAAAGTGTCTAGGGTTTTTTTTTTTTCAAACATGAAAATCACCTCGTAGTGCCAGCCCCTCCTAAACAACTGACTATCCTCAGAGCTCACCAAAGGTAAAAGGAAGTCACGGGGCCTTGATTTCCTGTTTCAGTTTTACCACTGAAGAGGCTGTGTGTGTACCACAGAGAAGAGCACCAGAGGCACAGACCCCGCCTTCACTTGCCTACACTCTGGTCTGGCCTGCGTTCTTTGAGGCTTCTTCTGTGGGAGACAGGAAGTCACAGCCAGTCTCTGTGAGAATAGACAAGAATAGGTCTGGCCCCTGTCACAGCCTGATCGAGATTAGACACCTGTTTGAGCTTCAAGGCAATTTCTATGGTAAGAGGGTATGCCAGTCAATCAAACAACTAAGAAGCTCACTCTCATGCCCAACAGCTTCAGAATATTAAAGAGTAATAAAACCATAAAAGTAATAAACTAATAAGACCATAAAATTCACATCCTCTCCCAGTAAAGTCTATGGTCTCCAGCCCCAACCATTGCCTTACAGACTTTAATAAAGACTTTACTAAAGGGAGGTAGAAACAGTGAAGCAATTGGAGGGAGGGGGCTAAGGAAATCAATCCCAAAGTCTTCCCTCCCTTGGCCCTCTTGTTGTGTGTGCCCTTGGCAAACTTAGCTGGAAGGCAAGAGAGCTCCTTGATAAAATTCCTTGGATTTGAACCTCTAAGACACAGAGAGGGCAGAGAGACCACCTGGGGAGCACCTGAGAAAGGGGTGAGAAGAGACGAATGTGTGCAAATGTACCACTTATTGGGACGGCCAGAATCCAGAATGTTTCCTCTGGTGGAAAACTGATCTTCCTGAATCTGCCTCCCTTTCTTCAGGAAGTGTGGTTGGGACTGCGGTGGCCTTGGAACCTAAGGGAGAGGCCAGTGGCCTGACCATCTTCACCTTGCCTGTGAGGCATGCAAATGGAGCCTTTCCCTAAGCAAAGAGAAACCTGCTGGGGTACAGCAAGGTGACAGATGGCCACGTTCTGCCCTGGGTGGGACTGCAAGCATCCAGGAGGAAAGGGAGCTGCTGAGCAATTTCCCCAGGGAAGATAGACCTGGATTTTGAGAAGGTCATGAAGAAAGTCCTGGTGATGAGGGGTGCTCAGCCAGCACAACAGCAAAGGAATATATTGAACCCATAAGGGACAGAGGAAATACCCCGCCATCCCCCAAACAATACTTGCTGCTCTGCCCAGGATGGCCAGTCCCTAACAGACACACCTTAGTAAACCCAGCTCTGCCTAGGGAAAATGCATTTTATTCTGTGTAGGGGGTGAATGATTGAGCCCCACAGTTAGAAGTGAGGTTTTAGTATGAGCCTGTGTGTTTGTGGCCAAGCACCATAGCCAAGTAACTGATCAGATCTTTTCAGGGGAAGGCAGTTGGCTGTGTGCAGTGCATGAGCCAAGATCTGTTGAGGCTTTTGAAGTGTAGGCAGGGACTTCATGTGTTCTGACCCCTTGTGTAACAAGACTTTTATTGAAGGGAGGTAGAAACACTGAAGCAAATTTATTGGAGGGAGGGGGCTAAGGAAATCAATCCCAAAGTCTTTCTTCCCTTGGCCCTCTTGTTGTGGGCCGTTGGCAAACTTAGCCGGAAGGCATGAGATCTCCTTGATAAAAATTTTTTGGATTTGAACCTCTAAGACACAGAGAGGGCAGAGAGACCACCTGGGGGGCCTCTGAGAAAGGGGTGAGAAGAGACGAATGTGTGCAAATGTACCACTTATTGGGACGGCCAGAATCCAGACTGCGGAGAGCAGTGAGCAGTGGGGTGGGCATGGAGCAGTAGGAAGTCTTGTTTTACGTGGGAATCCAAAGTGATTCAGCCTCTGTGGATCACAGTCTGAGCGCTTCCTACACAGCTAAGAAAGCACTTGCCAGAGTCCAGCAAACTCTCTCTTCAACACTTGCCCAGAGAAGAGGAAAGCATCCCCATGATGCGGGCAGCAGCTTTAATCCACATGAACATCTGTAACAGCTTTTCTCATAATTTCCCAAGTTTCAGTCAGTCAAGATGTCCTCCAGTAGATAAACATGAGACAGAAGAAGAGACCCATCTTTCAAGGGGTCTGGAGCCAAAGACAAGTTCTTGAAGATCTTCCCTGTCCATGGCTTCTGTCTAGGTAGAGCAAGATGACCAACTGATGACAAATGAACAAACGTGAAATATCCACAGATAGAATATTACTCAGCGTGGAAAAATAAATACTAAATGAGCGAGCTATGATGCCATAAGAGACATGGAAGAAATTTTAATACACATTCCTAACAAAATGGAGCTAATCTGAAATGGCTATGTACTATATGATACTGGAAAAGGCAAAGTTATAGAACCAGTTTAAAAAAAAAAAGCAGTGCTTCAAGGATCAGGGGAGGGAGGGGCACAGAGCAGACATAGGATTCTGAGGGCTAGGAATGACATATGACAGGATTTTGAGGGCTATTATATGACATATGATACTATAATAACAAACTCATTTTATATCATACATATATCAAAAAACATCACTCACCGCACATGCCGTACACCACTCACAGTAAATGCTGAAGTCACTTGCGGCTGTGGGTGATGCTGGCATGTCAATGTAGGCTCGCTGACTCTAACAAGGGGCAGGCTCTGAGACAGGATGTTGACAGGTTGTGCATGGAGGGGACACTGTTTGGTTAACATTCAGTACACCCGGCTCAATTTTACTATTAGCCTGAAACAATTTTTTTAAGTCTACTGTAAGGAATGGCTGCATGAAGCGACAGCTCCCAGAAATGCCAGGCAAAGGGAGAAGTTGGCTGTAATCCAAAGCCAAAGTCCCACGTGTTACTCGAGCTGAGGATGTCCAATGGAGTAGCAGGAGAGTTGAGGCTGGGGGAAGTACAGAGGGAGAAGAATATGCCCAAAATATATATCGTATTAAATTTTTAATTAAAACCAAAGTACAAAGGTATTTTTGAAAGATTAATGTATGAAGCAGTAAGCTGGTAGAGAAAAACTGGAAACCTGGGCCATATACAATGAACAGAGCATGTTGAGAAAAGCCCATGTTCCTAGGTGCTGTTTCAATTTATATAATGGGTCCTGAGGCCACTGACCCAGTGTTTCAGGGTGACTTCCTGCCACCATCCCCCTATGATGGTAATCGACTAAATTTCTGACAATGTAAGCCACCCAAATTAAATGTTTTTTCCTTTGTAAGAGTTGCCTTGGTTATGGTGTCTCTTCACAGCAAGAAAACCCCTAAGACACTGCTTTAATATTTCCCCCTCAGCTAATCAGACCACTGTCTCTGAATTTCAGAGCAGATCCTGCCTCTGATAGATGAATTCAAGTACAAGCCACTTAACTCGCTGAACGTACGCTTTTGTCTTTCTGCAGACGTGAGGAGTGAATGGGTAACCAGTGCTTTAGAGCTGGACCTTCTTCCCTGGAGTTAAGACCGAGGTGTTCTACAGTGAGTGGAGAATCTGCTCAGTTCAGTTCAGCCCTGGGGCAAGGCTGATCTGGTGTGGGAAATCCTTCTGTATATGTGTTGCTTTCATTGGTTAATGAATAAAGAAGCTGGCTTGGCCTGGGATAGGGCAAAGTAGAGCTAGGCAGGGAAACCTAAACTGAATGCTGGGAGAAAGAAGGCAGAGTCGTAAGATGCCATGTAGCCACCAGAGGGGAAAGACACAAGCCACGAACTGGAACCTTGCCAGTAGGCCACAAGCCTCACGATAAAATATACAATAATAGAAATGGGTTAACCAAAGATAGAAGAGCTAGTTAGCAATATGCTTAGGTGATTGTCCAAGCAGTGATTTAAATAATATAGTTTATGTGTGATTATTTTCGGGAGTCTGTGTGGCCGGGAAACGAACAAGCGGCCTCCTCCCAACACTGGTCATAGTCACTACTGGGTGGAGTGAATCAGAACTTCCCTACTCATGATGAAACACAGTCTTAAGAGATGGGCAGGTGCTACCAAACTTCTCACAGATGGAAATGAATTCTTGATCTCTAATCTGAAGCTCCTTTTCTGCTAAGTTCTTATTGTCTCCATTCCTGGCTTGGATAGTGATAGTCATTCAACTTAAATGACAACCAGCTCCCCTGGTAAATGACCAACTGTCAGCTGGAATTAATCCCAGAACAGCTTTGTTTCCCCCGAATGCCACTAGAAAACAAAGGGTAGTGGGAAGTATCTGCGGCGCACAATGCCTGTCTGCGCTCTATGCACTACCATACAGTTCCCGAGCTTCGGGCAAGGGGCTGGAGGTTGAAACACACAAACACACACAGAGACACAGACCTCTAGTCATTGGTAAGAAGCCCTTTATTCAAAAGCACCACGGAGATATACCCCACAGTCAGGTGTGCCAACAGGTGCAAACCTTATCCTCTGATCCTCAAGGCAAGGCAGCACGTGCTCGTGAAGCAGAGCTGGTAAACAACTTTGACACAGCCTTTAGTAACTCAAATCAGAAGGAAAGTAAAGATCTCTAGCAGGGAAGAGCAGTTGGAGGCCAGGACCCCAAATGGTCCCAACAAGTGCCAAAATACGTGCAGAACCCACCACAAGAGGATGGACTTGTCTATTTGAAATTATGAATCTTTTTTGTTATTAATAAATCCATACTTTTATGTTTTGTGGCACCTTCAAAATGATGACTGGCTCCATAGGAAATCATTTGCCGACATGTACTTTTTAAGCAAACACTTAAAAATGTTAGCTGAATTACAGTAGCAAGAGATAAACATAATGCAAACACAGCTACAAAACTCTATGTTAGTAGTATCTTTATTTAAATGGCTGATTTTCATAGTACTGAAAGGTGCTATTCGGGACACTGGTGGGGAAAATGTCATTAATGCACATATTCAGCGTGCATTAATACCGACCTGCATGCTACAATACCGACCTACCAGGCAAGAAGTCCACAGGAGCAATAGTGGTCTGGCGCTGGAGAAGGAGCCGAGAGCTAACACATATTGGACTTCGGACAACAGGACGTGATCTGAGACACTAGGCGTGGCTTGAGCACGTGTATGAGAGACCTCAAAGCCCACCCCCACAGTGACACACTTCCTCCAACAAGGCCATACTGACTCCAACAAAGCTACGCCTCCCAGTAGTGCCTCTCGCTGTGAGTCGAGGGAGGCCAGTTACATTCAAACTACCACAAGCAGGAACTGAGCAGCTCTCCTGGTAAGAAAAGGAGGCAATGTGGGCGGCTCCAAAGGGAGGTGGAAGGCTGGAGCCACACACTTGTTCAGAAAGTGGTGTCGCTGCTATGTTTTCCTTCCAGGAACTCTATGGGCTGCTCCAGCTGGCGCACGGATGATGGTTTGTGTGACTCCCAGTACTAGGCCAGTTCTCTGCGCCTCAGTGGCTCACATAAGCCCCATTTATCACTGATAGGACAGTGGCAGTGCTTATGTTCAATACACTCTGACGTCTAGCAAGGGGCACTCTAAAACTGAAGGGACACGGCTGTAGGATCAGAATACTACACCATGGGTCAGGCCATTAAAGCCCTCAGTTATATATGTGTGTGTATAGATCACACACACACACACACACACATATATATGCATGTATACATACATACCACACACACACACATATATGCATGTATACATACATACCACACACACACACGTATGGAAACAGTGCTCAGGACAGTATTAAGGACCCGAAATACAGGAAAGGAGTTGAAATGTTACTTTGAAAATTGGAAAGTAATCCATCTGACTAGCTGAGCTCATGGAGTTGTGGCATCTGTCCGCTAAGGACTGATAACACGAATTTTATCCCATGGAGTCTTATGGCAAGGTTAGCATCACCTTCATGCCCTTCCCATTTCCCTCACCACCTGCTCTGTCCACTCTTTCACTGCTTAAAACGCGATCCCCAGCCCCTAGAGTCTGCCTCCTGGGGCCCCGCTTGTTTCCAGCTGGCTTATTCATCCTTTCCGGCCCAGTAGAGACCCGTGTGATGTCTTCAGCCCAGGAGATGCTTGCAGAAACCCAGCAGTCAAGGGGAAAAACAGTGAACTACATGAGATCTACCATGGGCTGCCCCAAGACATATACACCGGTGGAGACAGAAGACAGTAAGGAGCCATACTCAAAGGGAAGCCATGCTAATGAGGTCTCTGAGTTACTTAGTGCACCTGCAGCCTAGTGTTTCTGTTCATGCAAGGTTACAGTGGACACAGAAAGGAAACAATTTTCTCTGCTCAGGTGTGAAATTTCACGTGCACGTGGATGCTGGAAGACAGCCTTAGGTGTCATCCCCAGGAAGCTGCTCCGCCTCTCCTTTGACACAGCGCCCCCTAATAAGAGGTCTGGAGCTTGCTGGTTAGGTCAGGCTGACTAGCCAAGGACCCCAGCAAGCTTCTCGTCTCGGCCTCCGTGAGGCTCAGCTCTGGGATGAGAAGTTCTTGCCACCACACCCAACATTTTTACAAGGGTTTTGGGGACAGAATTCGGGTCCTCATGCTTCTGAGTCAAACGCTCTGCTGCCTTGGCTATCTCCCTGGCCTCCATTAAAAACACATTTCAACCTGAAGCAAAAGGACCAAGAACCCAGAGTGCCAGGCTGCATCCCAGACACACTGGCTCAGAGTCTGAAGTTTAACAAGATTCCCAGGCTGTGTGTACACTCATTAAAGTCTGAGAAGGGCAGACTGAGTGGAAGGCGGACATCCATGTTTAGACTGCTTTACCATCCCTTAGTCTAGCTCATAAGCTCCAAGGGTCAAGTCATTGTCATCAGAAACATAGACACAAATATGAAATCTTTCAACTTCACGGTGCCAAGTTTTACAGTGACCAAGACAAGAGTGGACAGTTAACTGTGGACACTAAGCAACCCCAGATGCTCATCCTGAGACTGCTACCGGGGATTTTGGGAACGGGTTAGAAATAAGGTCAGAGTTTCGTGGGAATGGCAGTGAGTCAGAACCACAAGGGCCTGTAGCTGCTTTCTCTTTGTATTTGTCCCCAGAAGTCCCATCTCTTTGAAGGAGGTAAACATGCCATGCTTTGTTAGGTTCAGTGGTAAACACGGCAGAACGCTTGTGCACAGAACATCAAACAATGTTCTCCATGAGGAAAGCATTTTTTAATCCACAGATTACAGCAGCAACTTGGAAGCAAACTGAGGCCTTTGGCCAGGGATAAGACTCTTGGAAAATCCATCTCTTAAATATACAGCCAGCCAAGGCCTGGGCGGGAATAAGTAAGATGCCGGCCTGCTGGTCACCACGCCCCAAACACAGCTGCATCCATTCTTGATTGAATTGATAATTTAAAAGAAAAACTGCCGTGAAATCCCCAGCACATCATCAAATCAAGATATTATTTAATAATTAACAACGAATGCTTAATATCAAACTACTCATAATTTGTATTTTCTGAATCAATCCCTATTTTTAAGTAGGCTCGAACTAGAAATTTGAACTTCACGTTCTTATTTAGGGAGAACTTCTACCAGTAGAGGGTGTAACTTGGTGAGGGATGTTCAGAGGAAGTTAGCAGTTCAGACACAAGGATGTCAGCGGGGAATCAGGGCTCCAGCTGCAGCTGTGTGGCAGAGGACACGGCCAGCATATGTGAAGCTCGGGTCTGTTCACAAGGCTACTGAAGGGACTGGGCTTGGGGCGGGCGGCATCAGTGTGCTCATTAGTGTCAACAGGTGGTTCCAAGGGAGGGGGTTGATAGGAGAAAAAGGGCAAATGACATCTGTTTGGGCTTCATATCAAAGTAACCAATTCCTTCCTGTTTGTCTGAGTCCTTTCTAGGTTTGGTTTGGTTTGGTTTTGTGACCCTTTAAGCACGCGTGGTGTGTGTGTGTGTGTGTGTGTGTGTGTGTGTACACAAGTGTGCATATTCATGTGGGTGTACATGTGTGTATGCGTGCATTTGAGTGTGGATACCAGAGGTCACTGCTGAGTGTCTTCCTCTGCTGTTCTCTGCCTTAGCTTTTGAAATAAGAGGCATTCGACAAACCTGGAGCTCACTGATTCAGCTAGGAGATAGTGGGCTCCCGGGATCTGCCTATTTCTACAGTCCTAGTACTAGGAACACAGACACATACACTATGCCCAAATTTTATAAGGGTCCTGGGGATCTGCCTCAGGTTCTGAAAGTGTCTGATGAACACCGCCTTCGGGGTACATGTGGAGCATCTTTTCTGTTTCCTTTCTGTTGGAGGAGGGGGCCACTTGTTCTTTCTAGCTGCCCAGCTAGCTTACACCCCAAGTAATAAAACACTGCTTGGCCCATTAGCTCTAGATTCTTATTGGCTAACTCTTATATTAATTTAACCCATTTCTATTAATCTGTATATTGCCGTGTGGCAGTGACTTACCGGCAAAGTTTCGACATGTCTGACTTTGGCAGCTCTATGGCTTCTGACTCCACCCTTTTTTCTCCCAGCATTCAGTCCAGTCCTCTCCGCCTACCTAAGTTCTGCCCTATCGACAGGCCAAGGCAGTTTCTTTATTCATTAATGGTGATCACAACACACAGAGGGGACTCCCACATCACCTTTCAGGAGATATGTTTATCTCCAAGGATTTATTTCCACAGCAGACACTTTCCTGGCTGAGCCATCTCCCTAGTCCCAACCTTCCCAGCTTTTAACATCCTGGGAAAGCTTTCCCTACAGGGTAAGCCTGGACAACCTGGTGCCCTCCTGATCTTGTGCCAGAGAAATGGATGGCGGGCATGCACAACAGCACTGAGCAGCAGTCCCTGTTCCTGGGCCTGTAAGTCGGCCATGCTTAGCCAGCACTGTGTGAAGGACAGGCAGGGAGAAGCAAGGACAGTGCTGGGTGAGGCAGTCACCTCCAATATACAGGCCCCTAGCTCTGATGGACACTCTTCCTTAGGAATGGGGGTTTTTGAGACCCTCCTCTTTGGGAGTTTTCATAAAAACAACCTGGAAATATTTGCTGGTTTAGATGCATGCATTCAGTGGGATATGTGCGTGCCGTCATTGACTGAAGGTTTGTTCCTTTCTTCTCTTATCTCAATAACACCGGAAGGAAACCCAAAACATGCTCCACACGTACCCCGCAGATAGTACTCACCAGTTTAAGTCAAGAGCCATTTACTAAGGAATGGCCTGAGCTCACGCCCAACTTCTTAAGCTCCTGGCCTATGGTCCTTCCCAGTCTCGGCAAAGGCCACCCTGAGTAGGGTGAGTCACTGGCTCTCAGATGAGGGGAAGGGCAATGGGGACTTCAGATAACGAGCCTCAGCAACAGGCAGAGACTAGAACCCGAGTCTCAGCATCAGGACCTGGGGATGACCTTGCCTGTGGAGCTCCAACCTGTCTGCCCTTCCAGGAGCCCTCTCTGTCTCCACAGTAGTTCTCCTTTTCTACTACATGATGGTGGCTCCCTCTCGGCTACACACATCTGTCTGCTCATTCCTGGCACTCCAGCCTCAGTCTGCTGGAGTCGCCTGCACCAAAGAGACAGTAGCACTGGGGAATGTGAAGGAAACCCCTGTCCTCCTTCATTCAGCTGCAACTTCCCTCTTCATAACCTGTGACATGAAGCCTTGTTCGCATTCCATCGTTAGCCTCACAGGATAGAAGGGTCGGGCTGTTTTGCTTTGCTTTTCCGGCTGCTGTTGTTTTGTTTAACAATAATTTCTCCATGAACATGGAACCAGGCAAAGCCATTGTGTGTTTTAAATCCCCAGCCTCTGTGTGTTTCAGGGATTCCTCCTTTCATCACAGCAGGGGGTTGGCAGGGATGGGAGGAGACAAAGACAGAGGACAAAGACAAAGAGGAGAGGGGGAAGGGGGGAAAGGGGGGGAGGAATGGAGACTGACCATGGTAGTTTAAACTCTAGACCAAGCCATATATAAAGCCATGAACCAACCAGAGATGTTAACCACAGAAGCCAATGGATCCTTTTTCCTTTATGGCAATCTGAGCTACATCCTTCTCTGTCACTCACCATAGTATGAATACGAAGAGTTCATCCATCCATTCATTCATCTGTCCACCCACCCACAAATGACAGCTACTGTGGTTAGTTAGTGGGTTCTATTATAGAGTAGACTGAAGTTCTGAAGGCAAACAATGTAGAAAGGGTCATCTACGTTCTCATCTCGTCAGGACCCTCTTTTGTGTACCCCAGATCATCCCAGATCATGTGGGTTTGCTGGACCACTGCGTTCCTAACATTTGCACAGAAATGAATCCCCTATTGGTCTGTTTCAAACCATATTCTGAATAACATCCTTAAGCACTTGCTCCACAACAGGACAAAGGGCGTGGCCTCGGATGTCAATTGTCTTTACTTCGTGGCTGTATTTTGCAGGGGCAGCAATAGCACGGGAAGCCACATATGTGTGTCTCCCGAATCTTACAAACCACCAAACTATGCGAGAATGTCTGACTGCCCTTTTATAGCTAGGACTTGGGTGTCCCCGTTTAGAGACATCTTCAGATCATGATATCGATGTCCATCTGATGGGACAAGCTTACACAATCCGTCACAGTTGCTCTCTGTGCTAGAAGCTAAGCCAAGACACTTAGGGAGCTGTGGAAAGCACCTAGGAGCTCCTCACTTGGCCTCTCGGAGAGGAAACACGGTAGACAACCTCAAGTGATCATTGCTCAGTTTCCTGCCACTTTCCAGAAGGCCAAGGGTGGGGAATATTCTGGAAGGACTGGAGAGCATATTTAGCCATGATTGACCTTCTGATGGGGCAGAAGTTCAGCGCAGGCTGAGCCAGAATGGCGACAGCTCGCTGTGAGGGAGCCATCTGGATCCACCAGCTGCCTCTCCTCGTTTGAGCATGCATGATACACGCTGGAATTCCACCCCTTGTGGCAACCGAGGGCCATGTGGCACTTGTGAGTGACCCTGGCAGAGAAGGAGTACTCTGCAATGATCTGGATTATGATATGACCAAAGGAACGGTCAGACGGCTGCTTGTGTCTGATCCGCTAGTCTGAGCTTCACACAAAACTGTCCTGGTACCACAAGAGAGGGATGCAGAAACATAATGGTTCAGGCCCCGGTCATATCTGACAATTCTCCTTCCAACTAGGGCAGTTTCTATTCTTGTAATTTAGCGAACAAGGAAGCTGGTCTTGAAATGCATACTCAGGAATTTTCCCTCTGTTCATCAGAAATGGATGCCCCCCTTTCTCCATCTTCCGCTTCCTTCCTTCCCTTCCTTGTCTTATCCCCCATCTTCCTCCTCCTCGTCTCCCCTTCCCCTCATCCCTCCTCCTTTCTCACCCTTTTCCCGCCACTGCCACCATGATTGCCTGTACCCTGAAACTGTGAACCAAGGAAACCTTTCCTATGCTGCTGTTGTCATATTGAGAAGAACAATAACTAATGGACCGCATAACAGTTTGTGTATAAATATATTCAAAATTGTGCTTTCAGCTCATGAGTATAAGCTATCGATATACTTCCTGTTGAGTCTCATCTTCAGTAAGTTCATTGTATGTGTGCAGCCACACCAAAATTTAAAAAAAAAAAAATCTGAAGTTACTTCTGGTCTTAAGCATCTTTAGGTACTCAACCTGAACAGAGGCCTGAGGGGGCCATGGCAGCAGCGCTGAGTTTGAGGGCACCCTTTTCCAGCCTCTGTGAAGAGTAGTTCTCTCCCCCAACCCCCACCTTCTTTTGTCTTGCTGAGGCTAGGCTACTTCTTAACATAACAATTACTTAGGTTACACCTATAATAATATTCCCCATCTCCATCCATTTTCCTGATAATGTTATGGTTTAATTTTGTTTTGTAGCTAAATAAAATTTCATTTGTGGGTATGTGTGTAAATGCTACATTAGAACACACACACACACACGTATATGGAGGGGTTATGAAAGTAGAAGGGAGAGCATGAGAGGGGAGAAGATCCTGGAGGATGAGAGAGAAAATAGAACATAACAGGACAGAGGTGAAACAAAGCAAAAGGGGACACCACTGGGGAGGAAGGGGACCCGCGGGAGGGAGACAGAGGGACGGGAGAGAACCATCAACAAACGTGATGTATTAAAAATGCCATAATGAAACCCATTACTCTATACAATAATCTCTTAATTAAATGGTTCTTAAGGATGGACGAACCGACATCTCCCTCCTGACAAAAGTTAGGCAGATGTGGCTAAAGTACATCAAAATGAGGTTCCTGGGGGTGAAGAGGCAGTTCAGTGTTTAGGAGCACTTGTTGCTCTTGTAAATGACATAGGTTCTCTTCCTAACACCCACTTTGTGGCTCACAACCTCCCTATGACCTCTGAGAGCACCATGCTCATAGGTAGTGTACATTAGTGTAGACACATAAGATAAAATAACTACAAAAACTTTTAAAATTGAAGTTCCTAAACTCAAGTCCTCCAACTGTACCATAGTTGTGACGATGGGCACACTGTCTAGCACAACCGCATCCCATAAGACTGGGAGGAGCTAATGTGAATGTGACATTTACCTCCCCTGAAGTGAATCATAAAGCCCTATCAAGTCTTCTAGCAGCCTGTATGAAACCATGGCAACCAACTTGCTGGCTTGGAAGTAACCTAAAATCTCAGACCCTTTGTGTTCCTGACATGCATATGTACACATTTGTTTTAATTTTGGTTCTTATGATAAACTATACTGACAGAAGCAACTTAAGGAAAAAAGGTTTTATTTGGGTTCATTCTTCAAGAGTTGATCCATCACTGCAAGGAAGCCAAGGCAGGGTCCAGAAGCAGCTGGTCACATTGTGTTCACAACCAGGAAGCAGAGGGTGATGAATTCACACTGCTGCTCAACTATACATCTTCACCTCCACATCAGGGACCCCAGCCAGGAATGTGCCACCTACAGTGGGTGGGTCTTGCCAATCAATTAGTGTAATCAAGTGTAATCAATAGCCCAACAGGGATACCCATCTCCCAAATAATTCCAGATTCTGTCAAGTTTACAATTAAAACCAACCAACACTCTATGTGCAGAATAATATGAAGAAGGACCGGTAGTACCGAATGACAGTGGTGACGGTGACTCCCAGGAGGTCAATAAATTTATAGTGATCGTGAGCATGTTGCTAACAGTCACCGCCTGCTGTTGTGAGTCTAACTAATGCTAACATGTTGCTAACAGTCACCGCCTGCTGTTGTGAGTCTAATATACATGAGGCATGTCTGGGAGACTGGAACACATTTCACTCATGTCGCCTCACTGTGTTTTCACAAGAACGCTTTGAAGAAGAAGCTGCCACTGCCGGCAGGCCGCCGAGGAAGCTGAGGTGTGTTGCTGGGCTGACAAAGCCTGAATGGAGGCTGCTGTGATGTGATGGAATACAGTAGCTATGAGCTTTGGGAGACGCCTCAGTGGGTAAGAGTGCTTGCTTCACAAGCATAAAGACCCAGGTATGAATTACCAGCACCCATGTAAAAAGCTGGGTATGATTGTGTGTGCCTGTATAGGGTGAGCCTGTAACCCTAGCACTGGCGTTACAGACAGACAGACAGATGCCAGGAGTTCGTGACCAGTCTGCCCAGCTGAAGCAGTGAGCTTTCAACAAGAGATGCCAACCGAAAGAGGGTGGAGAGAGATGTAGAAAGGCCCCTGGTGTTCAACTCGGACCTCTTCATGCATGTACCTGCAAGTAAGTCCACGTGTGTATAACACCATACACACACACACAGCGCCAAGGGCAACTACCCGCATCTGCCCTCCCACCCCCAACCCATTTAAGCAATAATTATCTCAGGGAGTGGAGTCTTGGGGTTGTTGGGAACACTGACCTAGAGATCAGAGGAGAGAGGAGCTAAAGGGGTGTTGAGACCTGCCATTTACTGAATGCTGTGCCCCCCCCCCCCAAATCGTATGTTGAGCACCAATCACCATGGGATGCTGTAGGTGAATTTTGGAGAGGTGATTAGGACATACAAGTAGAGCCTCATGCATAGAAAATACTGCGCCCCCCCCCCCCGCAAAGAATTCCCTTGCCCTTTTCTCCAAACCAGGATGGCAAACACAACCATCTATGAACCAGGAAGTGGCGCTTGCACACTGAAGTCGCTGACACCTTCATCTTAGACCTCCCAGTTTCCAGAGCAGTGGGAAGTGAGCTTGCTAAGCCATCCAATCTATGATTTTCTATAAAAGCAGCCAGAGTTGGACTAAAGTAGAACCACGCAAGCAAACGTTGCTTCTGGAAAAGCTTAGGAAAGAGGAGAGGGGGAGGAAGAGGAGGAGAAGAGAAGGAAGAAGAGGAAGAGAAAGAGGAGGAGAAATGGAGGTGGGGGTGGGGAGAACCTCTAGTTTCTTCTTCTGTTTCCTTCTCTACTTGCCTGGGTGAGTGGAAGGTCTCAGTAACATTTCTGGAAGTTCTAAACACACAGACGTTTCGTGCCTCTCCAGCTCCCCTAGCACCGCAAAGAGTAAATTTACAGAAGTTGTCCGCTTGCCTCTGATAAGCCACACGCGAGTGGATTTCCCCCCTCCCAAATCCACAAGCGAGCAAGCAGAGCCTAGTCACGTGAGTCTCTCTGGGAACCCCGTGGCTTGCAGGGCTTTAGGAGGAAGGATCTCAAACAGGAAAGTTGCATCTGCATGTGCTTCCTCTGCTGCTGAGGCCAGGGTTCCTCTCTGGGAAGGCTTGGTGGCTGTAGGAGGCACTGTGGGAGGTGGCTTGAGGAGGGACTGACAAGCATTGCCATTTGCTAACGAAAGTTTTCAAGTAGTCCCAAGCCCCGAGTTGAAGTTCCACGGTCATCAACAGCTGCTTGAGAAAGAAGAAAAGAAAGACAAAAACACAGTTGCACGCTCAGTGATGAGGATGTTAACAGGAGGATGCCCTGGTGTTTGTTCCACCCTTTGATTCATTCTTCTCTCCTAGCTGCTGTTGAAAGGTTCTGCAGGACTCTGCTTCAAAGCAAACCAGTTGGAGCCAAGAGCACGATGTGGTTAGGACAGTTCCTCTCTGGTTTCCTGTTGGCCTTGCAGGGTGACATTCCCCTCCATACCCGCCCACCAGCCTCTTACTCCACAGTGAGCCAGCCTGTGCTCCATTATTCTGGCTTTACGTTTCCTAGTTGGGGTAATTAGGGTTCTCCCCCTCCCTATGGGACTAGGGCTATTGGCTGAAGCTTCTCTGCTGGCAAACACAGATGAATCCAGACGAGAGCAATAGTGTCCCACATGCAGAGAGTGCACAGACAAAGTTAGATCTGCAGAGTGCAGTCTGAGCCAGTGGGACAAACTTTCCAGCTAGCAGGTGTTCTGTGCTGCCCACTTGAGAGGGAAAATCATGGGACACTTTGTTGCAAAGCTCCCTTCATCCAGGTGTGAGAATGCCTAAGTCATGAAGGGAAGCTGGTACGCACACAGACACACACACACACACGCGCGCGCGCACACACACACACTTGTGTCTCCACCTGTCTGAGACTGTGGTCACAGGTATGTGAGGGGGTTAGAGACACTGGCCCTTTAAAGAACTCAGGAGAGGGAGGTCTTAACTTCTCTTAGCTTCCATTCTTCTGCAGAGACAAGTAAGAAATGTGGGAAGGTGAATAAGAGTAAGGGTGTCAATCAGGGGCATGGACTGGGATGGAAGATGGAAATGTGTGTGCACGAACTGTGCGACCTCATCTCCTTGGAGAGTCAAAAGCCTTGATTCACATCATGTGACGGTATCTGAAATATCAAAATCGTTTTATGGACAATACTTTTGAGGTTATTGTATAGGAGATTGTAACTTTAATCAACTCTAGTGATCATAATAGAGCCAAGTACATAGACAATAGATGTGTAACTGTTCTGACGTAAGTGAGGGCTATGTTGTTTTCTTGTTAAATGGTGTAAAAGTGTGTGTGTGTGTGTGTGTGTGTGTGTGAGAGAGAGAGAGAGAGAGAGGAGAGAGAGAGAGAGAGAGAAAGAGAGAGACAGAGGGAGGAAGGGAGAGAGAGAGACAGGGAGCACAACAGTCCTGAGGTTCTCAGAGTTCAACCTCCGAGGGAGTCCTCCTCTCTCTGATACAGCACCATCTCTTTGTTGCCTCTGTGTACTCCAGGCTAGTTGGCTGGCCAGTTTCCATCAATCTGTCTTGTCTCCTTTATAGGGTGACCGTAGTGATGTACCAATGAACCAACACTCCCATGTCGAGGTAACCACAGCTTCTGGGACCTGATTCACGTTGGCATGGCTAACACTTTGCTCACCGAGTCATCTCTCCAGCCTAGGAGATGCTCTGAAGAGCCAGGGTTTTAAACCTTAAGGGAGAAAACAACAGCACAGCCTTCTCTTTGGCCTGTAATTTAACCGACTCCTGTCGCTCTAGCAGTGATGTTTGGGGCCACTGAAAGCAAAGAAGGCTTTAAAATGTAAAGCACAGAACCCGTTTACTACAAAAAGCCTTAAGAGTCATTCTTTGAGAGCGTCACCATGGGTCAGCCACGGGCTCCCACGTCGTTGCATGTGGTAACTCCCAATACAGCGAGCATCCACTTAGAAACTTAAGTATCAGTGATGATGTAAGCCCTGGTATTCAGAGCAAGCCTTTGAGCTCAGTTGCTCGGTGTAAAGCCTGCCCCCGCTAACCACGGTGTCCTTGCGGTGATAAGAGAAAGCTGATAATACGGAAACGCCATCATATCCTGTCACATCTATCACTAGAGACCATCTTACTGGGTGTTTGCTGGGTCTCAGGCTGTCACCCAACTCCATATATATATATATATATATATGGCTTTGTTTGTATGGCTGCATTTGAATGACTATTTGATCCTATTAGCACACAGATGGATCCTATTAGTACTACAGGGAAGACCAAAGGGGCTCAAATGAGTGATTTGTCTGAGGTTGCAGCTAGTGCTGGCTGCAGGGTGGACCTCCGTGTCTGATCCCGCAGACCCAGCTCCTAACAACAGAGCTCATCTCACCCTGATACACTAAGACCTTCCTGTTCTGTCCTTGCTTGGATTGGTGTGTCTCACCAGTCCACGTGGAACACAGAAATTAAATTTCTTGTCTTGGGCTCCGAAAATCCCAGGGGTCTATGTGAGGGCCACGCTCATCACTTTGGCCCAGGTAGGTCTCTTGCAGGACTCATGACCTGAAGGGTCTTAACTCAAGGACTTGGGTCATGTCTATGTTCAGAAACATCCTAGTTGTCCCTGCTGAAGTCAGTTACACTATCTCAGCCAGCCTGAATGAACTTACTTGATTTCTTTGATTTACTTCACTAGTGCATGTCATTGCTCCCTAAAGTGAAGATCTGCTTTTGTTTGAATAACTTTCTGCTGGTATGGTCTCCAGTCTGTGTGTAAATGAGGCTAATTTTAAAGCCCCTGCACTCCTTGTGCCTCTACAAACTGTGTGTGCCCTCCAGCTATAAAAGAGCCTTGGACAGTTGTATGGTGCTGTGATCCTTGCTCCGCCTCTTCGAGGGTTTGTTCTCACAGTATTGACAGTTACCTGCACGCTGTCAATCAGTATGGACAGCATGGATGTTGTGGGCTGGGAACTTGGAACAGGCAGAGCAGGAGAAGTCTGATGCTTCTGATGAGAACACCATGTCTGGAAGAAGGTGGAGGCTGATGTTGACCCAGAGTATGTCGTACTTGCTTATCTTACCATAACAAAACACCTTAGGCTACTGAGCTGCTTTTATTTTTTTATTTGTGTGTGTATCTTTGTCTGTGTCATGAGCATGCATGCCTGAAGAGGCCAGAAGAAGGTGTCAGATCCCTGGGAACTGGAATTCAGGTGATTTTGAGCCACCTGCATGGGTGCTGAAATTGATCTCAGACCAGAACCCATAACCACTCAGCCATCCCATCTCTCCAGTTCCTGGGCTGGTAATCACAAGCAAAAGAAATGTATTGCTCATAGTCTTGAATACGTGGGAAATCCAAGACCACGGCACCAGAACATCTGGCTAGGTTAGGGTTCATTCTGTTTCTAGGAAGGTAATTTGCTGGTGTGTCTTCAGTGGTAGAAGGGAAACAGACGCAAATGACAAAACCTCTGGCAGCCTCTTTGATTTAGAAACTAACCCCAAAAGTGAGGGCTCTGTACTCACTCCATGACTAGTCAGCTCCCCAAGGCCTCCCTTCCTTATACTGTAGTTGGGGAAATTAGCATCATCATGTGAACTTGGGAGGGACAGTGATGGCGTGGCCTGGGTGGACCCAATAACTAAGGTCTCCAGAACTTCACAGGAGTCTCTCAAGGCAACATAGCATCCTCCTCCCAGTGTGGCAGAGCTGCCAACTGATTGGCCTTCTTACAGTACTGTGGTGGACGTGGTGACAGCTGCATTGCCTTTTATAACATCCTGGAACCCACATTGCATCACCTTCTCAATAACGTATTTATTTCACCATAACCTCAAGTCTGTCCAGATTTTTTTTTATTTTTTTTATTTAAATTTATTTATTTATTAAGGATTTCTGCCTCGTCCCCACAACCGCTTCCCATTTCCCTCCCCCTCCCCCGATCAAGTCCCCCTCCCTCATCTGCTCGAAGAGCAATCAGGGTTCCCTGACCTGTGGGAAGCCCAAGGACTGCCCACCTCTATCCAGGTCTCATAAGGTGAGCATCCAAACTGCCTAGGCTCCCACAAAGCCAGTACGTGCAGTAGGATCAAAAACCCACTGCAATTGTTCTTGAATTCTCATTATCCTCGTTGTCCGCTATGTTCAGCTAGTCCGGATTTATCCCATGCTTTTTCAGACCTAGGCCAGCTGGCCTTGGTGAGATCCCAATAGAACATCCCCATTGTCTTAGTGTGTGGGTGCACCCCTCGTGGTCCTGAGTTCCTTGCTCGTGCTCTGTCTCCTTCTGCTCCTGATTTGGACCTTGAGATTTCTGTCCGGTGCTCCCATGTGGGTCTCTGTCTCTGTCTCCTTTCATCGCCTGATGAAGGTTAATATTCATGAGGATGCCTATGTGTTTGTCTTTGGATTCACCTTCTTATTTAGCTTCTCTAGGAACATGAATTATAAGCTCAATGTCCTTTATTTATGGCTAGATACCAAATATGAGTGAGTACATCCCAAGTCTGTCCAGATTTAAAAAGAAAAAGTGAACTTCACTTTTTGACGAGAAAGCATATTAGTCCATTTTCCATTGCTGTTACAAAATGCCTGTGGCTGAGAAATTTATAAAGAAAAGAGATTTATCTCATAGTTTTGGACTTTGAATGTCCTCATCTATCAAGCCTAAGGTGGAGGCCTCATGATGGATGACATCACAGTATAAGGAGCATATGTGCGAGCAATCGCTTGGTATGAGAGAAAGGTCCATTTGTGCCAAACCCTCATGGCAATCGTGGATCTGCATGATCTACACCAGTCTTTCTGAGGGCAACGTCAAGTGACCTAATCACCACCTATTAGCCCTTTTCTTCAGGACTCCAGTGCCTCAATCCTGCCACACTGAGGACCATGTACCCAGCATGTGAGTCCTTGGAGGCAAACTGCACTGAAGCCATAGGAGACAGAAAAGTAGCACCAAAGGACAGCCCTGGGATGAGAGCTGTGTTGTGGCCACCCCTGAAATTCTGCCCTGTGCGTAAAACAAAGAAGGCAGATTGAAAATTGTAGGCTCTGCTATTGCAAGGGGGCCACTTGTTGGTTCCTGGCTGCTCAGCCCCAAAACTGTATTAATTAAACCACTGCTTGGCCCATTAGCTCTAGCTTCTTATTGGCTAACTCTTACATATTAATTTAACCCATTTCTAGTAATCTATGTATTGCCATATGACTGTGGCTTGCGAGGTAAAGTTTCCAGCGTCTGTCTCCGATGGGGCTATATGACTTCTCTCTCTCCACCTTCCTTGTCCCAGCATTCAGTTTAGTTTCCCCCACCTACCTCTATTTCCTGCGCAGGCCCAAGACAGTTTCTTTATTAACCAATAGTATTCACAGCATACAGAGGGGAATCCCACATCACTCTAGTAGCCCTAATGTCAATGGATTGTACATACATCCAACCAGGACATGGAAGTTGGAGGGAGATTTCTTAGGAAGACTCATCAGAAGAGAGAGTGGGATGAGAGAGGGCAATGGCAACAGCATTCACTAACATCTTTGTAGGAAAGCTGACTGTCGAGAAACTGAAGCCTTCACAGGGTTCATTTTTTGAAAAACAAAAACAAAAAAATGTATTTGATATGTATGAGTGTTTGCCCATCTATGAACAGCGCGTGTTGGCCTGCATGTATTTATGCACACCACATGCATGCCTGGTGACAATGAAAACCAGAGAGGGTGCCAGATCCCACAGAGCTAAGCTGCAATGTGGGTGCGGAGAAACGAACAAGGTCTTCTGCAAGAGCACCAAGTCCTCTTAACTGCCGAGCAGTCTCTCCAACCTCTTCATAGGTTCTTCGGGCAAACTCCGAGGAAGGGCAGCGCAAGTGCCTCAGACATTCTGTTGGGGCTGACTACAGTGCATGCAGACAGAGCGGCCCCATCTCACTCGATGTCAGTACATGAGCGCTCTGTAGGGGCCTGGCAGATGACTTTGTGAGGATGAGGATCAAGAGAGAATTAGCAAGTGTGGCAAGGTGAGGCCAGAGTGGAAAGGATCAGAAAAGGCTCAGGACGGAGGCTGGCAGTGGACTGCTTTGACTTCCTGGCAGGGAGAGGTTATCACAAGAATCATATTCTACTAAACATGTGCTCTGTTTGTATTTGTTAGGCATACATGAATTTCTGTAGTTTCAGCTGCCCATACCTCCTCCCCTTTCCCTTAGGTAACAGACTGGCCGGTCTGCTTTTAGAACTCTTGATCTCTTATTTGGGACTGTTAAACACAAGGCTGAAGACACTCTGGCTCTAGGGTTGAGATCTAGACTGGCTTCATACAATAATATATGCAGCGATTGACCCTGAATAGTGTGTATGGTATGTGTGTATGTGAGTGTGTGCAGTAAGTGTGACCAGATGCAAAAGCACACATATGAGTGTATGTTGCTTCATATGCTGAAAGAAAGTCTCTTTTATTCTGAGATTGTGTGTGATAAGGATCACATGATTGAGGGGGAGCGGGGAGTGACAGACAGATACTGACAGAAAAGAAACAGGAACTGAGACGGACGACATAGCATCACATGACTTCCTGGGAAAAGTTATGTTCAGAGCCTTGCTACCCCTTGGGCTTCCCAGTTCAGTCTCCTTTTAAACTATGGTTCCCCGTGGGGTTTTGTTACTGGTAACTCTGGGGTCCTGACTCCATGTTATCGTGTAAGCAACACTCCGCGATGCTGCACAATGTAACGTCTCCCAAGCAGAAGTGTTCACAGAGGTGGCGGTTAAGGCTTGGAGAGCCCTGAATCTTAGCCCATACATGTTCTGGATGTTAGCCTAGGGAGAAAGGGCAGCAGCAAGCTGCTGTAGGATTTCTGTGACTCAGGAGTCTACCCTTGGCCTTCGGGATTGAAGCAACATTGACAGAGGTCTTCCCACGACTAGCAAGACTTTAGGCTGCTGGGACCACAGAGCAAAGGTTAGAGATGGCCAGGAAAGAAGACCTGAGAATACAAGGTTCCCTGCAAGTGGAAACTTTGATTTTATGCCGAGGGGATTCACGGTCTCACAGTCATTTGTTTGAATGTGTTTAAGCAGTGCTATTCTGAGATCTCTCTGTTGCGCTTGACTATGATGTTCAGGGTATGGGCTGGAACCTGGCTCCTCCCAGCTTGCAGGATGCCTACCCATTTACTGCAACTTCCAGGCCTGCCACTGTGAAGAAAATATGTCTCAGAATTGCTGGGCCATTTTACTGTGTAGACTGCTTTTAAGAACTCCCCCTCCCTCCCTTTCTTTCCTCCAAATCATGACCTTTCATTGTATTTGAAGACACTTATCTCTGAGGGAGGCAGGTGCATTTTGGCTCTTGTATTTATTTGCTGGCTTTTTTTAATAGATTAAGATCGTTATTCGATTTTACTGCCGAGGCTGTGGATATAAGTCACATTGATGGCTTCTCTGAGACTGTTATCTGATATACATTCTTAAATGGACTTAAAAGTTTAAAGGTATACAGTGCTGGGGGCTGGGAAGATGGCTCAGAGGTTAAGAGCACCGACTGCCCTTCCAGAAGGCCCAGGTTCAATCCCCAGCACCAACATGGCAGCTCACAACTCCAGGAGACCTAACAACCATGACAAAAAACACTAATGCACACAAAATTTTTTTTAAAAAAGGTATACAGTGCTGAATATATATAACATGTAATCATTTAATATAAAATAAGAACACTTGTGACTGACTCTAAAAGCAATTTGTTCTAACAGTTTAAAAGATGGTAACTCTTGAACTTACATCTCTATTTCAACTACATTTTTATGGTGTCTCCACTCACATTTCCAGTCTGTTTCTGACCTGATAGGTTCACTCATCCTAGGTGACCTGGTGACCCGTGCTTCCATGAGATCACCTTATGTCACCTGTTCTGCATACAGCCTGGAACTCCTGGACTCAAGTGATCCTCCTGCCCCAGCTCCTCAAGTAGCTGGGACTACAGGCATGCACCACCACACCCAGCTTCCTTTCCTAGATTTAAGCAATGTGCCCTTTCTCCTTTTTATCATTTTAGACATTATCTCCTGACTTCCTGTTACAGAAGATGAGCCTGTGTCCCTGATACTCTTCCCCTACTGTGTTTTTATCTTAACCCATCCTGCCAAGATTAAATGTCACAATATTTTGACCCCTCTACTGCATCAGTATCACTCACCACTGAGCCAAGGAGTGTAATGAAATGGTTCCCTCCTCAGACTACTGTTCGCTCTTCCTGGGGGCCACTGTCTCACTTTGTTCCCTGACTGGGTCTCCTCTGTACCCACGTTTAGGTTTTGTTCCAAATATGACCATTGACCTAGGAAGTGCCCAGAATATTATTTTCCAAGTGCTCACACACAAATAAATGATACTCAGTCACCAACTCTGTGTTTCTCCCCTGGCCCCTCCTTTCTGGAAGCATGAGGCTTCTGTCTCAGTCTGGCTGGATGGCTTTGACAGCACGTGCACAGCAGAAACCTGGCTGTGGTGTCACCTGGGTCTGCCTGATGTCAGCCTTCATGTGGCATGATGGCCAACGAGCCTTGCTGTCAACTCTAGCAAAAGGCGTGGTCTCACTGTAAGTGCCCATGTTCCATCCCCACGGTAGGTACCAATCGGTGTGGCTCATTGGTCTTTTATTGACCAGAGATATGGCTCCATGCGCTTGCCATTTCATTTAGGAAGACATATATCCAGGCAGGCATCACTGTTCTCTAAGAGGGCCCAGAGAGGCTAACTGTACATTTCTGCAGCAGGGCTGAACCAAGAAAAGACAATTGGAGTGGCAGAACCCTGGGAGACAGCGGATCAGGGTTCTTTCTAGTAAGTAGTGGTTGTCTAATCTTAGGGAAATTGACTGGTATCGCTTCTCTTTGCTGTCCATTCCTCTTAATGCTAAGAACTAGATTGGGTTTCACAGTCTGAACAATATTCTACGTTTCCCCTCTTCCAACAAAATCTTGGGTTAGGGGCTAGGAATGGCTCCATGTTAAGAGTACTTGCTGCCTGCTCTTCCAGAGGATCTGACTTTGGTTCTCAGAACATATGTTGGGTGGTATACAACTGTCTGCAGCTTCAGCTCCAGAGGAGCCAGTGCCTCCAGTCTCCAAGAGCACCGGCACTCACGTGTGCATACACACACTCAGAGCACATCCCTCTACGTAATTCAAAATAATAATAATAAAAAAAAGCTCTGGTTATAAAGGACGATCTGACGTGGACATAGTTTACCAAATAATAAAGGAAAATAAATGTGGAACTCAAAAGTCAGTGATCCAAAAACAATATCTCCATTAGCTAAGCTTTTACTACATATGCGCCAGGCACTATTGAATGCTGATTTGGTCATCACGTGCTCAGTTTCCAGGCACTCACTCATGTCCTCTGCACGATCCATTCCAAAGCGTTCCATTTCCTTCACGTACTTCAGTTTCATCTGTACAATGGGCTTGCAATCCTCCCTGCTTCTTGAAGATTAGATGGGGTGGTGTTTGGTAAGTGCTGAGATGTGCGAGAAATATGATTGACACCCAGCAAATTTTATCAAGATCATTGTTGGTGGCCCTTCTTGGTTTTCTCCACAGTGTGAGCTCTAAGAGGAAAAGTGTTATCTCTGCTCAGTGTCCCATCTGCATCTGCCATTCCTCCTGTATGAGCTATTTTCCTCCCTGCTCAAACAAACAAACTAACATAGAAAACAAAAACAAGCCAACAAACACCCCAATAGGCAAATATTAGTGGGGGAAGGATGTGGTTTGACTTGTGGTTTGGGGGGATTTCAATCCGTCATGACAGGAAAAGATAGAAGAAGAGGCTCAATTTGTGCCACCACGAGTGTGAAGTAGTTGGTTATACCCTGGCAGCCAAGCAGAAAACAGAGACTACACAGTATCGGGAATGGGCTATAACTTTCAAAGGTCCATCCCAGTGACCCGACTCCATCAGTTAGGCTACCGTCCCTTTGGGACTGAGGTTTTGTAGCCTTCCAGAAGAGTGTCACCATCTGGTGACAGTGTTCAAAGCTGTGAGCCTGAAGAGACTCAAGCCATAATTCTATCAGAAAATACATTGTCGCTATCGTGAAAGGTGATGCTTCTCTGATTTCCCTCTCTGCTTCCTTATCCTTAGTGTATAGGAAGGCAACTGATTTTTTGGAGTTGATCTTGTATCCTGCCACATTACTAAAGGTGTTTATCAGCTGTAGGCGTTCTTTGGTAGAATTTTTGGGGTCGCTTATGTACACTATCATATCATCTGCAAATAACGAAAGCTTAACTTCTTCCTTTCCAATACGAATCCCCTTGATCTCCTTATGTTGTCTTATTGCTATTGCTAGAATTTCAAGCACTATATTGAAGAGGTATGGAGAGAGTGGACATCCTTGTCGTGTTCCTGATTTTAGTGGGATGGCTTTGAGTTTTTCTCCGTTTAATTTAATGTTAGCTGTTGGCTTGCTGTAAATAGCTTTTATTATATTTAGGTAGGACCCTTGTATCCCTATTCTCTCCAAGACCTTTATCATAAAGGGGTGACAACAGAAGAACTTCAAATGGCCAAAAGACACTTAAGGTCATGCTCAACTTCCTTAGCGATCAGGGAAATGCAAATCAAGACAACTTTAAGATACCACCTTACACCTGTCAGAATGGCTAAAATAAAAAACACCAATGATAGCCTTTGCTGGAGAGGTTGTGGAAAAAGGGGTACACTCACCCATTGCTGGTGGGAATGCAAACTTGTGCAACCACTCTGGAAAGCAGTGTTTCGGTTTCTCAGGAAATTCGGGATCAACCTACCCCTGGATCCAGCAATACCACTCTTGGGAATATACCCAAGAGAGGCCCTATCATACAACAAAAGTATATGCTCAACTATGTTCATGGCAGCATTGTTTGTAATAGCCAGAACCTGGAAACAATCTAGATGCCCTTCAACGGAAGAATGGATGAAGAAAGTATGGAATATATACATATTAGAGTATTACTCAGCAGTAAAAAACAAGGACTTCTTGAATTTTGCATACAAATGGATGGAAATAGAAAACACTATCCTGAGTGAGGTAAGCCAGACCCAAAAAGAGGAACATGGGATGTACTCACTCATATTTGGTTTCTAGCCATAAATAAAGGACATTGAGCTTATAATTCATGTTCCTAGAGAAGCTAAATAAGAAGGTGAATCCAAAGACAAACACATAGGCATCCTCATGAATATTAACCTTCATCAGGCGATGAAAGGAGACAGAGACAGAGACCCACATGGGAGCACCGGACAGAAATCTCAAGGTCCAAATCAGGAGCAGAAGGAGACGGAGCACGAGCAAGGAACTCAGGACCACGAGGGGTGCACCCACACACTAAGACAATGGGGATGTTCTATTGGGATCTCACCAAGGCCAGCTGGCCTAGGTCTGAAAAAGCATGGGATAAATCCGGACTAGCTGAACATAGCGGACAATGAGGAATACTGAGAATTCAAGAACAATTGCAGTGGGTTTTTGATCCTACTGCACGTACTGGCTTTGTGGGAGCCTAGGCAGTTTGGATGCTCACCTTATGAGACCTGGATAGAGGTGGGCAGTCCTTGGGCTTCCCACAGGTCAGGGAACCCTGATTGCTCTTCGAGCAGATGAGGGAGGGGGACTTGATCGGGGGAGGGGGAGGGAAATGGGAAGCCCTTGTGGGGACGAGGCAGAAATCCTTAATAAATAAATAAATTTAAAAAAAAAAAAGAAAAAAGAACATACATTGTCATCTTTTATCTACTTGAATTCCTTCTTTTTAAACTGCTCTTTAGATTAGAAAAAGATAACAAATGTACTCAGGCAATCTGCCACTGTTTACCTTTAGCTTTTAGTAATGATTTTCTTCTCTTTACCTTATTTTACGTAAGTCCTGTAATTTCTAGACAGCTCGCGATGGACTGTGTGCTCTTTCTCCTCTTTGATGGTTAAGAATTAATAATCACATGTAAAATATTTCACACGACAGCTAGAGCACAGAAAAGATGGAATGGCCATTTACGGTATTTCTTCCATCTTCTTTGTCTTACTTCTGGCTCTAGGTAACTCCTGAAGCTTCATTTGAAGCTTGGTTACGGTGTGAGAAACAGTGCCTCTCCCTCACATGCAAAGAAAGACAATGGGGCAACAAGCAGAAGTCCACCACGGAGGTAGCCAGCTGGGCTGGGCAGAAGGCTTCCGATTATATGGAACAACACTAAGTCAAGGCTGGGAGCAACACCAAGGTAAATAAACCAAAGGATTCTTTTGACGTGTTACAACTATATCATACAATGATCTGCCCACTTCTAAAAGTAGGCTCCTAGGAACAGCTGCTGTTGGCCCATTCGTTCATCTACTCACTGATTCCACAGGTACTTACTTAATGACTGCAGTATTTGAAGAGGCCAAACATCTCTGTGACTCAGACAGTGTAAGGCTGTTTCTACAAATGTCCCGTTCCACTGGTGTGGGGAAAGATGATTTTACATTTTGAATCTCAGCAGCCCTAAATGAAGTATTGTTGGAACTCAGCCATGTTTGTTTATTTATAAACCATCTCCACTTACGTTGGTTGCTACAGCAACAGATCAGTGATTGACAGAGAGAGGATGTGCCCTGCACAGCCTAAGAAGCTGGCTTTCGTGCCCCTTTAAAGAAAGCACAGTGCCACATTCTACAACTGTAAGTGTGCGAGATAGTCCGTTTCACAAGCTATGGCAATAAGGCATCGAATCCCAACTACTACTGGGTTCAAAGGTCAGATTATGGAAGGCGGAATCTCTGATACAGCAAGTTCCTTAGAAGATACTGTGCTAAAACAAAATTGAAAATTAGAACAGTCATAGAAATTTTATAAAGATGTGCAAAGGGAAATAAAAATAGCCTCTACATACTAAGTAATTTGAGGAGATAGTCTTTCAAGATTTTTCTGTACATAGTTTTTTTTTTTCCTGTGAAATGTGTTGCAGTTGGGACAGAGAGCTTGAAATCACCCATAAAAGTTCCCTCAAGTTAGTTATTACAAAAGAGTGATCGTGGGCTGTGGAGTGTAGTGGGACAGATCTCACTTAGCATGTGTGACACCCTGGGTTCCATCTTCACCAACAACACACATACCACACACACACACCACATACACCGCAGACACACACACACACACACACACACACACACACACTATGAGACATGTTGACTTCCTTTCTTGAACTTCCCATATTGTCTCGTGTTCCCTTACACATGTTCCTGCCATTGTGTTAAATGCTACAGAGCTCCCACTGCAGTTTACGGACACGATGAACTTTCTGCCTCCAAACTGCACATAGTAAATCTATTTCTCTATAGTGTGAAGGTGAGTGGGCAGAGGTATCTGCTACAGCAATGGAAAACAGACTCGTGCTCTCTACAGATGCTGGTGCCGTTCTAGTTGCGACTGATAGAAAATGTGTTGTTGACACTGAAGAAATTAGGGAGGAGAAGGATCTGGGGACTTCACATATCTGCAGACACAATAGGACCACTGCTTCAGGTGTGACTGGATCCTGGAGCCCAGTGTAGTTGGGGTCCTTCTCTGTCTCTTGGGTTTGATTCTCCACGCTCATTCCATCATTGGGAAGAAGCTTTGCTCTAAGCACCCAAAGGCTGCACAAGTTCCCACTGCACATCTAGCAAGAAGAACCCTAGAGAGAAAGAGATGTGTCTTCCTCAACGGAAACAAACAAACAGAGTCTTTCCCGTGTGCCATGGTCTGCTGAGGCTTTTATGACAGGACAGAGTAGGCGAGGACATTTATAAACAATAGGAGGTGTTGCGCTCACATCTGGAGGCAAGTCCAAAGTCAGAGTGTCAGCAAATTTGGTGTCTGATAAAATCTCACTCTTTGCTTCACAGATGGTGCCCTTCTGCTGTATGCTCACATGACAGAATGTGTTGAGAGGTTAGAACGCGCCTTTCTATCTATTTTATAAGATCAACTCCCACTTAGACATGCAGATCCATCATGATGCAATCACCTCCTGAAGGTCCCACCTCTTAATACAATTCTGCTGCAGATTAGGCATTAATTTAGGAATGGGGTACACTGATGTTTGGCCCACGGTACTGCGCCATTCATTTTGAGAGTGAATTTCCATTCCTGCCCTGCACTTTATGTTTTAAATCTCTAAGTATTTGAACCAAGTAACTGAGGAAATTTTCATCTCAGAATTATAGTTGTTAAATCAAACAGAACCCGAGAAATCATGTTTTATATGTCTGTCTGTCCATCTGTCCTTCCGTCCATCTGTCCATCAATCCATTCATCTGTCCATCTATCTATCAAGAAACTAAGGTCCAAGAAGGGTGATGATTTTTTTCCGTTGTCATTCAAGCTGGTGGTGGGGAGACAAGAATCTAAGCTGCGATTTCCTATCTGCACTTTCCACCTTCTCTCTTTTAAATGTCAAGCCTGGAACTTCTTCTTTGTCCTGCTGGCAAAGCAGTCAACAAATAGAGTTTGTCAGCTCAAGGGATCTCCCCAAATAAGCAGGCCAGAGAAGAAGTCTAATCTAGTCTCTTTCCAATGTCTAACTCTACTTTAGAAATAGGTGGGGTGGAACAGACAACCACAACAGCTGGGCTTGCTTGTTCCCCTTTGAGTATGGTTTTTGTTTAATTAGTGCTTAAGTTTTCAAGAGTCAATGTCTTTAAGACGCTGGAGCTTGTGACTCTCCAAATTGTGTTTGTCTTCAGAGCATTTAGCAATACTCTTTTCATTTGTATGTCTCATGTGGTCAGATGCCTGCTGTCCCTGCCATCTTAGTATATTTCCCAGACATGAAAGAGGAAGTGTTATCCCCTGGGAGGTGACACTGCTGGCAAGAATGTCTGAGTACTGAGCCTGCTGGAAGAGGGAGGTGAGGGACCTATCTGTGGTCCTGGGTGTTTAGTAAGGAAGACAGTGAAGACAGAGCTTCATGGGATGAGGGCTCACGGAGGGGACACCAGACATCATGCAGGAAACCCAAGTTAACAGTTCTCTGGAGCAGGACTGGGACAAGAACCTGGGAAGATGCTCCGTGTGACTAGGTAGTAGGGTGCCCTAAGGGGAGGTGCAGGTGGTGTGGAGAAGCTAGAGGGAGTGCTCTTCTTCATTGGTCCAGGAAGAACATCTGATACTAGTGGGACTGGGGAAGTCAACTAGGAGGCACAGAGCTAGGGGCTGCCAACACCGGGGTCAAAGTTCAGAGAGCAAATCAGCAGGTGTTAGGAATTTGAGGAAGAGCAAAGAAATCTAATTTCATAAAAAGAGCAATTTTAAAGAAGGAAACCTTACATTCTGTTCCGGACTGCCTTAAAGTCACAGAGTGCTCCACCCACCACCCCCACATCTTCCAATTCCTCTTAGAGCCGGGCAGCCTCCCTACCGTTAGCCAGATCTTAAGTTTTCCCTGCTAGCAACACCGGCACTAAGAGCCAAGCTTATTGATGCTAAGGTGGAAATGATTAATACGGCAATGTTGTAACTTACCTGACTCAAAACACATTTTGCAATTGCTGTACTATCACCATCCATTTTACATTCAAAGCCACAATTGAGTTGTGGCATGAGAACCCTACTGGGAGGGGTGAAAGGCCCCTGTCACAGAGGCCACCCATCACCTGCTGGGCAGCTCTGCCTTGCTGCCTTCCCTGCCCTCTCATGCCCTGTCTCGAGGCCCTCCAGATTTTTCAGCCTCCACAGGCCTCATGCCTTGACTTTCCTGTTTCTGCCTCTTTCCTGCACATTGCTAGATGATCCAGGCTTCTCCTAGCAAATGCTCATCTTGAAAAAAGAAAGAAAGGAAGGAAGGAAGCAAGGAAGGAAGGAAGGAGGGTGGGAGGAAGGGAAGGAGGGGGGGGGAGAGAGAGAGAGAGAGAGAGAGAGAGAGAGAGAGAGAGAGAGAGAGAGAGAGCAAGGCACATGTGGCTTTGGAGATTGTTGAGTTCCTGTAAGGGATTCACATTTTTCAGAAATGTTTTCCATGTGACCTTAGAAGCAGGGTTCACGTCTTAGACTGTTCTCGCTAGCTAAATGCTCTAGGGCATGCACGATGCAGTGAACCCTCTGTGTTTCCGTTCTCTATCTGTTATTGGGAACAGTGATAGTGCCTATCTAAATGGAACTTGTAGGGCTAAAGAGGTAGCACTTTTAGAGGCTGACTCTTACAAGAACTAGGTTCCATTTTGGTAGCATCATTACCTCTTGACTTGCACACTAGTGTCTAGTATAAACACATTGATTTATAAACACACCCTAAGTGATTTTGGTATAGAAGGTTTTGTAGTTATTCAGGAACTTCATGGAAATAAGAAATAACATGGGACACAACAGAGAATGCAAGAAGAAAAAGAAGAGCTTCTCAAATTCTCAAATTCAGGAATATCAACAGTGATGGAAGAAAGAAATTACACATGCACTTGTGTGCATGCATGCATGAGTGTGTGTGTGTGTGTGTGTGTGGAGAGAGAGAGAGAGAGAGTCAATAAGCACATGGTCAATACATCCTTAGAGAAACCACAGTTCCAAACACAAAGAAGTATCCTCCACATTTGATAGATTGACTATTATTAAGCAATGATAATAATAAATGCAAGGGGAGGATACAGCTCGGAAGCATAGCATCTGCCTATTAATCTCGAGGCCCCTGGGATGGCTCCATACTGCAAAGATGATGACGATGATGATGGTAAGTGTAGGAAAGAATGAGCAGAAGTCAGAACCTTCATCCGATGCTGTGGGAGCATTTCCCACTGTGGAACACTACATGTGATTTCTCAAGAATTCCTGCATAGAAATAGCATATTTTCCAATAATCTCATTATGAAAACACAGACTCAGAGAAGTGTGAGTCCACCCCTGTTCGGAGGAGCATTCTCTACAATGATCAAAGAGTACCTATCGAAAGATTAGGAATGAACAAGAGATGGCATTTGCATAGCATGAAATATCATCTGTTCCTAAAAAGGAAGTTCTCAGATCTACCACCATGTGGATGGAGTTAGGAGCTATGCTAAAAAGGACGATCCAGTCACAAAAGGACAGATTCTGTGTGACTCCATTTACATGAGGGGTCTACACTAGTCAGACTCCTCAAGACAGAAAACACAATGGTGACTTCCGTGAGCTGGAAGGAGGGAATCAAGTGTGTTTAGAGGGGGTCAACTTTCCGTGTGAGAAGAGGAAAAGAATTCTGGAGGCAGGTGATCGGTGATGGTCGCATCTCAGTGTGAATGTTATGTTCTGAGACAGGCTGGCCCCGAACTTGTTATGTAAACCAGGCTAGCTTTGAACTCAGAAATCTGACTGCCTCTCCCTTCTGAATGCTGGAATGGAGGCTTGCACCACACTTGGCTAATGTGAAACTTCTGAATGTCCGTGACCTGTATACTTGTAGGCTGTCAAATGACTACCTTGTAAATTTCTTATTACATTCATTTGCTAATTTTGAGTGTGTTCAAGCACAGGCACAGTCACAGCACCTGTGTGCTGCAGAGCGTTGTGTGGAAGTCAGAGGACAGCTTACAGGAGTAGATTCTTTCCTACCACTTGGGTCCCAGGATGAAGCTCAGATCATAGGTGTGGCAGTGGATATGTTTACCTACTGAGCCGTCTTGTCAGCCCATTAAAATAATACATTTTACGTTTGCATATTTAGCCCTTCCCACCAAGACAGTTGGAAGTGAGAATGAACTGGGACTTTTCACTGTTTCTCGGTTGGAAGCCTGATATTGCCCTCACTCATACATTCCCTCCAGGAATTTTTTTCTCTGAATACTGACCAAACCCATTGTGTGGTCCATTCTCAGTATGCAAATTGTAACAAGGGGCCCGGCATCTCCCTTTGTAAATTTCCTCTTGGAGGAAGATGTTTAAGTGGAAGCCAGTCTGTAACCAAATACAATGAATTCACATGTTGCTCAGTTCGAAGATAAAAGTATGGCTGAAAACAGTGGATAATGGCTTACCACTGGAAAAAACAAGGGGAGCACGGGAGCCATTTCCAAAGTAATGTCCTCCTCCAACAAAGCTCCGGAGTGTGCCCGATGCTAACTTCTTTCATGTATTCATATATTTCATAGAAACACCTATGTGAACATGCTCCATTTGAGTTTACTACTTAAGAAGTGGTAATAGACACATTCGGGGGCATGCCTGATTCAAGGACAAGGAACACAACATGATTGAAAGTCTAAAATGGAAAGCTCTGTGTGTAGACAGCCTGCCTACCCTATAAAGTTTAGCTAGAAATAAAGAAAGGATGCTTGGAAGGTGTGCTGAATAGGAGTTGGTTCTTAAAGCTACCCGTCTCGCTTACGGGCTACTAAGTCTGCCAAGGAAACTTTCAGGAGAAATGATTTGTAATGATTACAGGAACAAAGTACACCAGGTTTCGCGGCTCTCCCGATCAATGTCACCTTGTCCTAGCCTGAGGCTGGCCCGTGTGCGACTAAGTAAACCTAAGTAAAATGCACAGTTTGACATAACAATGGAAAGTACATTGGCAATGTCTTCAATGGTCCCAGACAGTCACATTCCGTTTTCAGGATTCAAATGGTCATGAAAGCAATAATTCCAATGAGGTAGCTGTTGGGAACTTCTGTCCAGGCTCCCTTGCTTGCTCTCTCTCCTCCCCTCCCTCTTCTTCTTTGGGCCCAACCATCATGCAGCTATTCTGCACAGCCTTTGCTCTGACCATTCATTCTGACCCCTCCGGGGAACGGCTAGTGTCTCTTGGCACCATCTCAGCTGGAGGGCACTCTCAGGTGGACATTTGATGACTGGGTATGTGAGGGAATCTGAGTGATGTGAAGTTTTGACTGATCTAAATCTTTAGCAAGTTCTGATCTCAGTGCTAGGAATTCTTGACCAGCTTTCTGTCCTGCAAGAGTACATAATCTCTTTAAAACAACCAAACAACACCCCCCCCCAAAAAAAAACCCAGCCCAGCCAACCTCATTGTTAAAGCATAGTAAATCACACAAGGGTAGACCAGAAAGCCAATCAGACATCTGTATGTTTATTAGCTTTAATGTTAGTATGGTAATTATATGTGAAGTGTTATTCCAACAAGTTTGCACACATTCAATTCCTGGGGGGGGGGGCCTGCAAAACAATCTTATGGGACCCATTTTATAGACAAGGAAACCGATGCACAAAACTGGTTAGTTTATGAAGATCATACAGCCAGTGTTCGGGCAAGCCTGGTGGTCTAGCTGGGGCTTCAGCTCTTCAAGCCCTGCCCTACGAGACCGCCTACTCTGCTTGGGGAACACAAAGGACTTTGGCGACCACCATGAAATCTTAAGTGTGGATTAAGTGAAGGGATTTTAGGACAGTCTAAACAGCAGTGCTCATAAAGATTATTTTTCAGCAGGAGGATGGGAGACTGGCTGGCCAATTTGTTTTGTAGTAGAGGAACTCCAGTAAATTTTATTATACCACAAGAAGTTAGACTCGGTTCTTTCAGTTTCTAGAACAGGCAATTTGTTCTGGTCGCTGCTCATAATGTTGTTTAGGTTAAAAAGGCCCAACGGTCTTCAGTCATTAATTTTGTGTGAGTAGTGTGCCCCTATACACGCAAGGGATAGTTTACAGCTGCAGAAAACCACCCTCCTTGATGTCTAATATCTGAATTGGGCAAGAGATTTTTCTTTCCCCATTCTAAATACACAGCAAGCTTGGGAACATTTTTACTGCCTTCTGTAAATCCCGTGCTAGAAAACGTTTGAGTGACTGAGGTCAGACCTTAGATTGAATTCTGCACCAGCACTTGACGGGCCTCAGTAAGCTGTGGAAACTCTACCAATCCCACGAGCAAGAGGCAAAATGCACACTCAGAACACATGTCCCGTGCCAGCTCTCTTAATTGCCTGGCATTGTGTCACCGGCTGTTGGTCTGACAGGGATTTCACAGGCGTGACTAAATCGGAGGACACGATCCTCTCCCTTATCCTTTGTTCTGCGGCTCAGAAACGCTTGCAACGTTTCAATAACTTGTTGACATTGCCCCAAGGCTATTGAACTCAAATAAAATTCCAGGCTGTTTCCACATCTTTCTTTAGTTATGGAGCTTATTTTCCCAGAGACTGCCAGAATATTCCACATGCAAAACTGTTTGTATCTGGAATCCATTTACTCTAGAGAAAAGGGAAGTGTTCATCGGGATTTTAATTTTCTTCCTTTTTCTTCTGGGGACAAGAAAAAAAAACAACAAAACAAAACACACAGTGGGGGGTCCATCAAATTAGGAAATGAACAAAACAATCATCTGTCTATTTCTTGTTGGGTCATTTACTTCTGTTAGCGTTTTTTGTTTTTTTCTTATTTTTTAACTTTTAAGAAATTATTTTACAGAACCACTTTGTGTCAAGAATGCGCTTGTTCCATCCCTGAACAGTTTCAAGCACGCACTAGCCGGTTCTGCTGACCCACAGAGAAAGGCGAGGAAGCCTGCCCCCACATAGTGGAATAGGCCCCTGGGACGGGCAGAAGCTTCTGGATTCCATTCTCTCGCTCTCTGGAGCAGACAGAGCAGGTTTGTTCCTTGGCGAGCCGAGAACCGAGGCACCAGGGTGTTCTGGGCGGGCGCCATCGGTCCCTCGACCCATCAGCCTCCAAGTTCGCTGGCTTCAGTGCAGAGCTCGGGATCCGAGCAGGTGAACCGCCCCGGGTATGCCCGAAGCCCTGGTGTGCCCGGAGGAGCCCCGGGGGTTGAGCCGAGCCTCGGCAGCGAGTGACTGGGCAGCGGAGCTCTCTACGGCCCCCACGCCCCCACGCCCTCCACTCCGACCTCGCACGGAGGCCCCGCCCCCAGGGCCCGACCCAGCTTCTGACTGGCCGCAGTGCACGTCAGTCTGCGCTCGTGGGCGGGAGCACGGACGGCTGTCTCCGCGGCTGAGCTCGCGATCGCGGCGACGGGGAAGCGAGCCGGGCTCCGGGCTGTACCCGGGGCGGAGGGTGCGCGCGGGTGGAGGCGCGCGGCCCGCATGGAGGCGCTGAGGAGCTCGCCGCGGGAGCGGGAGCGCGCCCGGACCCCCGCAGGTGGGCGCCGGTGAGGGTGGGCACGGTCTCCGGAGGGTGTCGCGGCGGCGAGGGAGGGCGAAGGGTACCCCGAGTGCTTGCGGAGCGGGGGCGGCTGCACCTTCGCGCGTGGCGGCGTGGGTTGTAGCTGAGCCCCCAGGAACCCTAGAGAGGCGGGGTCTGCCGGCTGGTGTTCTCGGGGAGAACTGACTTTGTTGTAAAGTAAGCTACCGGGGTTCGCGCCTTGCAGAGGATGTGGCCCACACCTTGACAACAGCCAGACTTGTAAACCGCAGAAAACACTCATGACTTAAAGAGCGTACCAAGGGGACAGGATGGCAGCAGGTCGCTCTAGCTGCTGTGGCCTCTACGCCACTGGGTGACTGTGGTCTTCGCTCCAAAGACTTTAGAGGTGAAGGGTGTTTTTCCTGCCCATCCCTCAGCTGTGTTGGTGATTGAGTTGTCTTAGTCAGGGGAAATGATGGGCCACATGCCGGATTCTGTATTTCTCTCTCTACCACACCAAGAGTGTGAGCCTGGTAGGGAAGCCGAACAGCGTGTGTTCTCGCTTTGGGTGCATTTGTGGGGTTGTTGGACACCAGGAAGGCGTCTTCATTGCCGTCCTGGGTCCCAGCAGGTGTTCCTAACTGACTGGACACAACACTGCTCTAGGCGAGGAACGTCAGTCCATCCTAGAGTATCTCGGTGGGAGTTAACAGCTATTCGGGACACTCAGTCATTCGTGAAATGAATGTGCCCGATAAGTTAATACCTATGGCCTCGCCCAGCCTAGCAGTCTTACCTCTTCCCTCAAAAGTTTGGAGAATGAACTCATTTCTGTTTTACCTCTGTGCTCCTCGGGTTATTATAGAATTAGCCAAATATTTCCTGTGGGTGTATCCAGTTGACCATCTTAATTTCGTTCCTTTCTTCCCTTCTCCCTGCCTTAGTTTGGCAGAGACAGGAAAGTTGGAAACAGAGGTAAGGACACAGCTGGAAAGAGCTGGTGAGGCTGAAAAATGCCTACTGTAGCTTAACAGAACCACCAAGAATTTTTCCTCTTTCTGCGCCGAGTTTAAGGTGTGTCGGTGCCGGGAGGCCAGGGAGAGAGTCCTTCCATTTGTTCCGGTCTGTGGTGTCTGCAGTGTGTTTGCAGAAGGTGAGATTCAAGGATCAGATTATGGAAAACGTTTCCCTTCAAAATATAACTGCGGAGGCCCTAGAAGCATAGAAGCTCATCTTTGCTGGGTCTATTTGGGGGGCGGGGGGTAGTGGTTTTGGAGTCGCTTGCTCAGGCTGAGATGGAGACAACCTTATACTCTACCTCTTAACTCTGCTAAAAGAGAGACCCAGATTGGCTTTTAAGATAAGTAACCCTTGACAGAAACCAAAGAGACAACAGAAGAAAACCCACAGACCTGTCAGAGATTGAAAAGAGGTTGGGGTAGTCCTTTTAAACGACGAAAGTCAGAGGACACACGTCTCTGCACAGTGTAACTGGAAGGACACTGCTAGAGTCTCAGAGAAGGATGGAGCATCATGAAGGTCACATTATCCAGTGCTCCCAGGCTCAGAGGAGGCACGGTCACCTGTTGGGAGCATCCATCCGATGGCACAGTAAAACAAGCTCATCTTTCAGCATCTTCCGCAAACCTCTGGGTTTAAGGAGGATGTGTTTTCCCTGCAGTCACCTCCGATGCTCTTGCTTCGTGGTCCTTAACTGGTGGAGGGGTTGAGATGCTGTTGTATGTCACCCACACTGTCTCTAAGTTGACTGGCAATGTCCACGTTCTTGGTTGTGTTCTGAGGGGCTACTCAGCTCCCTGATGGACCCCAGGGTTGGGCTTCAGAGACAGAATGCCCAGTGTGTAATGGGGGAATCCCACGAGCCGGATCTCACATTCCAGCCACACTCGAAACAGCTTTGCTTGTTAGTATTTGCATTATATTGCTATGGTAGGTAAGATTTTTGTCTAAGGAAAGTATTCCAAAGCTAAAGTAAAATTAGGACAATAACGGCTAGTATTTGTTTTGCTACCCCTGTGTGTTAGAGCCACTTACCCATGCAGTGTTGCTCTGGTTGTGTGTGGCACAGGATGGACCGCTCATGCTCAGTGCCGCTGTTATCACTGTCATCCTCGACGCCTGTTATTTAGTTGTTTATCCCTGGGTTAAGAAACCGCTTCACATGAGGCCCCCACCTCATACCTGGACTATTCTGACAATTAAAAGGTGTGTCCCAAATATCCTGGGTTTCCTCATGCCCCAGCCCTTTGTCAGTGACTGACCTTGTCCATGAAGCAAGTGTTTCATGCCCACCCTAGACAGCCTGCTTCCGTGGGTGATCACAGGTCGTCACGGGGCAGGTGAGTGGGTTCAGACGTGAGCTGGTCTGTGTTCACGGAGAGAGGCAAACTGGAAGTGATCAACCAAGTGAGGAGGGGTGCCCATGGTGTCCAGGCACCTCCCATCCATGGGGACTGCTGAGGGTGGGTGCCTGTTCTGACGAGTGACTGCAAACCTCAGGTCTCTACTTATGACAGATTCTTAACCATCCTCTGCCTGGTCCGGCTCTGAAACAGTCCTGGCGTCTACCTAAGCAGGCCCTGCAGGTCCTAGGGCCTCTTCAGCACCCTGAAGCTGTTCTCAGGGAAAAGGCTAAGTTGTCATTGTTATACAACTTTGTTGACTGAGGTGACTTGCAGGGTGTACAGGAGAAGAGAGACGGTAAAACTTTTCTCTTCCAAGCTTCTCCTAGCTATATGGCTCTTTCTTTATGGCTACTGCAAGCTCCCAACTTTCAGGGGTTTATTAGACTAGTGGGTTCACCTGGGAGTTCTCTTTTCTCCCATGTCTACATGGCTCAGCTAATGAATGTACAGTTACTTAGATAATCTGTTTTCAAAAATCAAGGTTGTGCCCAACACGGTGCAACACATCTTTAATCCCAGCACTTGGAGTCCGAGGCAAGTGGATCTTCAGGAGACCAAGGTTAGCCTGATCTACATAGCAAGTTCCAGGCTAGCCAGGGTTACACGATGAGAGCCTGTCTCAAAAATAATTGGATTTCTGTGTCCATTTATTTGGTTGCGGTTAATTTCATGGAAGACTGACGCTTCTTCATAGCAAATTAGCAGGAAAGATTTTCTGTGTGTTCTTGTTTTTCCAGTACGTTTTTGTTCTAGACATAGTCGATTTAAGAAGCAACAAACAACTTTCCTGTTTTATTGGAGGCAGAGCAGACAGGTGGCATTGCGTTTAAATGAAAAAGATGGTAAAAAGTTTATGTTTATCTCCAAGAGATGAGGGAACACCATCTGTCATTGCTGTTGCCAGGATTCCTAGGAAATAAAAATTCCAGGAAGTACAGAACATAAAATATTATGGCTGATATGTTTCTAAATGATGAATTTCATAGTAAATCTTTCGTTGTTATCTTAACCACGTGACTGCAGCGCTTTCTCTAGAAAGCCCCACCCACAACTGACACAGGAGAGGACTTTCACTAAAGTCAAGGGCTGAGGGAGCTGGGAGGAAACTCGGTTGGTAAGTGTTGCCGTGCATGCCATGGACCTGACTCTGGGTTTAAAGCATCCACACTCAAAAGCCCCGAGCGTGGTGTGTGTCTGTAATATTGGTGCTGAGGAGACAGCTAGGAGGATCCTGGGGCTTGCTGGGCATGCAGGCTAGTTGAGTCCTGGGGATTCATGCAGGCGAGGCGAGTCCCCCAAGCTTGACTCAGAAAAGCACCTGAAAAAAAAAAGGCACCTGATGTCAGCCTATGGCCTACACACACACACACACTCATGCACGCACACATTCATACATGCAAGCACGCGGAGGAGGGGGAGCGGGGGAGGCAGAGAGAAAGAGGAGAGTAACTGATGTCCCATCTTTGTAGACATGAACTCCCTGTCTTCGGTGGAGGTACAACAACCTTCTTGGATCCCTTGGATCCGTGCCAGTTTCTGAATGGTGTGCCACTGTGGGTGGAAAGTCACTAGGCTTGTTTGCTGTCTAGGCTAGCGCTAGAGCGCTTCCTGCAGTGTGTAGTCCCCAGGTTTAACAAGCGAACTAAATCCTTGCCTGGCGCTGAGAGGCTCTGTCCCTCGGTCTTAGAACAGCACCTGGTATACTGAGGGAATAGATTAACAATCTGTGATGAGGAAACCTCGGCTGACCTTCGGGCTATGTGAAGCTAGAGGAAAACAGTGCCCCGAATTGGCCACTCGGATGGGTAACATGCTGAACCCAGCAGAATGGCCATAGGAAAGAGGAAATGGAAGAGATGGCTGGGGCTAAATGCAGTCAGCCACCAGCTCCATACGAAGTGCGGAGTGGAGTGCAGATGGCAGCAGTGTCGGCTGGGCGTCGTGTTGCTTGGTGTTTGCAAGGGCAGCCAGAGAGTAGGTGGGCTGCGTACCCTAGAGTGGAAATACAATGAATGAACTGAAGAATACAAACACCGAGTCCCTTCGTCTCGGACCTGAGACTGTGCAGGACTCTGGCGTGGGCATCCCTTCCTCTAAGCAGGAAGTTAAAAATCACTTCAACCAAAAGAGTTTACATCATGATTTATCCAAGGTATATTCATCTATTTTGTATTTTAAATATTTGTCCGACACGAGTTTGAGCACTTAGCTGATGTCTACAGCAGAAGGCTGTCGCCTGCCTTGTCCTTTCCCATCCCGGTGGCTTCTCCAGACAAACCTCACTGGCAGCGGTTCCTCTTCTTACCCCCTCTCCGTGTGCACAGGACCCTTCATCAGAACTAGTGCAATCGGCACAGCTGGTTGGTTATTGGGTGGGTCTTCAATCCACACCCATGGCGTCCTCGTGGCTCTAGCTTTGAATAATGCTTTGTGCTTAGCTGAAGGTGAGTTAGTTCCCAGCTGTTTAAAATCCCATGCCTATGCGCCAGTGTGATTATCCGCCTAGCACAATTGGCAAGCACGCTGAAAGGAAGGGGTCTCTGGAGGAGGGGAGGTGGTGGGTAATAGGCTGGCATCTGGAGGCCTGTTCACGGGGCAGGGGTGGGGGCAAGAAGCTGAGGTCCAGGGCACTCGGCTCCATTGGGCCAGACGCCCAGCTCCCTCCTCATCCCACTACAGCAAAACCTTCCTGCTAGGTGACCACTTCACGTTCTCACTTCCCGCTTTGGATTTACACGGGGTGTATTATTAACGGAAGAGAAACACACTGGTAACTCACGCTTCTGACATGCACATTCCAAGCCGGAAGGGACCACCAGGCCAGGCTTAGGTGTAGTGGGATCACAGAACACCATCAAATGATTGAAGACATACCTTTTTCTGTGTTGGAGGTCAGAGGTAGCTAGCTAGCCCTCCATGGCTAGGATGGGTTCTGTGGTGTCTGGAGTCCAGGGCCTTTGCTTTTCCATGTGATTCTGTTTTTCATCTGTTTCTTCTACTGTGTTTCCACACAGAACATGGCTTCCACGACCACAGTCTTATTTTGTACCGAAACATGGATCATCAGTTGTCAGACTTACATTCCAGATATCAGAGAGAAAAAAGGGGAGAAATAGGCCATTCTTGTTGAGTGTGTGTATTCTCTCTCTCTCTCTCTCTCTCTCTCTCTCTCTCTCTCTCTCTCTCTCTCTCTGTCCCTAAAGCGGAGGCTTTAGGATGAGGCTTCCTTTAATTCAGACTAATGTTGATCTCTTTATGTGGCTGAAGACAGCCTGGAAGTCCTGATCCTCCTGCCTCAGACTCTCAAGTGCCGAGATGACAGGTGCTCTCCACTATGCCTGGCTGATGATTCTGTTTGGAAGGTGAGCGTTGCATTCCGTGCGGAGCCCACTCAGCACAGCTGCACCAGCATCCGGAGAGGATGGAATGAGCCTTTCCCCTGAGAAGCCATGGGTCCCCATTGAAGTTCCATGTTCTGTTTATGAGAAGGGAGAGAACAGACTCAGGGCGAGCTGGTTAGGCTGTGCCGTGGAGACCTAAGTGCTGGATCCTGAACTCGCAGATGCCCTGGCTCATTCGGCCAGCATTTATTAACCATCTCCTCTGGACCCAGAGCATGAAGAAAACAGACAGTCCGGGTCCTTAAGTTGTCCACAGTGGGGGGAGATAGGCCGTCGAACGTAAGCACGGCTGTAAATGGACAAGCGCCGGGCAAGGACACCGTGTGCCTTGCAGAAGAGAGTGGGTTTGCTAAGGGCTGGCGATGGGCCAGACAAGTGACATTTGAGTTGAGAGCTGGAAGAAAGTGTGACCTAGGCCATGGAAGAATGTTCCAGACTGAGGGAAGAATGCAAGCAAAGTAGGGGTAGGGGCGTGCTAGGAGGCCCCAAAGGGCATGTGGGGGAGGGGCCAGGATGGACTGAAGGGGACCCTAGGTGACCTATCCTGACATGCCTGGAACTCAGGTATGTCTCAGATACGGGACTTTCAGGACTAAACCCGGGAGAGTCCCAGGAAAACTGGGGTGAGTTGGGCCCTGCTGTGGGGCCTCACAAAGAGTGGTGCATCTTCCCTCGTGACTATTCTAGAAATGCTCCTTTTCAGTCAGGAATAACTCCTGCCATGAAGAACTCTTGACTTGTGAGCCGAGTGGGCCTCTCACTTGGCAGAAGGGAAGGAGAGGAACTACACTTGGCTGTAGTCAGAACACTTAGGCAGTGCTGATTCTCTCTGTTTGGGTTTGTTTCTCCTTTGGCATTTAACCAGTGCCTGGTATGTTTGAAGGAACAGAGATGGTCAGGGATGGAGGGAGCCCTTGTGCTCTCTGTTTTCCAGCCCTGGCAGTACATTGAAATTGCCTGGGAATGTCAAGTGAAGAATGGGCACAGCCCAGTAAGTCAGCCCCGGGGGAAACCAGCCTGGCGGTTCCACCACCATGCCCTGAGACATCAGTGTGCATGCAGATCCCAGCTGTCCTGACAGGACACAGATTCAGCTGCAGAGGAGCTCAGGAGTCCGTTTCTAAGAAGCCCTGAAGCGTGACTAATGGCACGTACTGCTCTATCCGAGTTTGGTGGATTCCCTTAGAAGCTGTCGGCTTCTCTATGGAGGTGTGGAGGGTAGACGAGTTCCCAGGGGAAGAAGGGAAAGATGGCAGAGCTGGCCCGTGGGTCTCCTACTTGGAGGCCATCCACAGGATCACATTGAGCCCCACTTGGGGCAGATCTTGGCTTCCCAGTTAGTCCTAGGGTGTGGTTGGGTGTTCCACGAGCTGTCACACTGACTGGCACACGTATTCTTATTCTTGGTTACTGAACCCGTTCCTGAGGCCTTTGGGTAGGAATGTTCCATGGTCAACACGCCCTTCTTTTCCTTTCCCACTCCTTCTCTGTGGGACTTTATTTCTCACTCAGTGGCTGCCAGTGTAGACATTTCCTACCAATAAGACAAGGAGTGGACAGATTTCCAAAATAGATGATCCATCTATCAATTTTTTAAAATGTCAGCCCACACCAGCTCCAGAATAAAAGCAGACTGGGGAAAAGAAAGTCAGTTTAGAAGGATTAGTAGCTATTAGCAACAACACCCAATGGTTGCCTTAGAAGATCGCAGTCTGATATTAAGGCCTGAGAGTTGACCTGCACAGGCCAGTGACGTCAGACCTAACAGGGATGAACAAAGGGTCCTGCCTGGCTCTAAAAGCATGAATCCTGCACACATGATGCAGAAAACCCATCCCATGTGCTGACTGGAAAGTTGGGCACCAATGTCGGAGAGTGAGGAAAGCGTTAATTCAGCTCAGGGGCAGATTGGCAGAATCCGTGTGTCTGGATGGCCTTTCTCACTATCCCACAGCTAGACTCACTTCCTAAACACCAGGCATTTCTCTTAGGAAGACTCCCTCTCTACAGATTGTTTAGTTCTGTACAGAGAGGAGGGCCAAGGATGAGCATCCCAAGAGAATCTTCTAGACTCCCTCCTCTTGGGAAAGAGCGAAGAGAAAGAAGGTGGTAGGAGTCATGCCTGTCCTCCAGGAAGTCTCTCCGCCTGGGCTCTTGAGAACTTCTCTGGCCCTTCTTTCAGAAGATGAAGCTCTGGCATAGAGCCAAAGGACGTTAAATTGTCAGCAGAGTTCGGAATGGGAATTTATGGTCTCTTGGGCATTTATCAGTTTGCAGCTGTGCAACATATGAACCAGTCTCAAGATGCAGTAATTCAGATGTCATCAGGAGCGGAGTTTGGCAAGTCTCAGTTATTAGGTCTCTGAAGAGAACAGCTCAGGGGAAGACAGTGATGTCATTAGGGTGAAGGGCACCTCCCTGAGTCAGAACATGGGGTTCAAGTTCTTATTTCTGTTCATCTTCCCTGGGCTTTAGAATGTGCACCTCAGAAATGAAGCCAGTGTGGCAGCTCCTCCAGTGATCTGTGAGTGTGACACAGCTCCTCCAGTGATTGTGAGCAAGTGTGCTACGGCCCCTCCAGGAAGCAGATCCGCTGTGAGCAAGTGTGCTACGGCCCCTCTGTGAGCAGATCTCCTATGAATGAAGAGCCAGAGCTTGTTCACAGTGTGATCTTTCCCTGTGTACCCTCTTCTGTCCTTGTGTAGAGGACCCTCCGCAGAGAGCCAAAGCCAAGCCTTGCCCCTGGATCATCAGTCATTCATTTCAGGAACATTGATTGACACCTGACTGGCTGGGCAGAGATAAGGACTTAGTGGGGTATTCTTTTTCTCTGGTATGGTTGTTGTTTGTTTGTTTGTTCTTATTTTCCAGTACTGGGGTTTGAACATAGCCTCCCCCCCCCCATTATAGGCAAACAGTTTATTTCCAGTCATCCTTAAACCTTACAAATCATGATAAACTTCTTTTCTCTATAAAATAAAAAAGGAATGTTAAAAGATTCAGCATTAGCCTTAGAGGAGATTTCAGACTAGTAGATAAAGCCATCATAGGTGCATAGATAGCACAGGCCTGTGTATGTATAAGGCCAGCAATGTGACAGAGGAGACCCTCACTGTGGACAGGATAGTGTCCTGTCCTGCAGTGTGTGTGGAGCAGACCTGCGGTGTGGAGAGAGGATTGGGGATGCTCTGAGGCCTGAAAGACCTAACGTGCTGGCTGGATTCAGGCCTTGGAGATGCAACAGAATTCTAACCCTGTGCTTGTGTGGAAGATGGAGAAAGTTACCCCGTGATAGGAATCAGACTTACTCTTTATGACTCCAAGAAGAGCATGGCAGGCTGTGACCACGAACCTGATTCTGTGTCAGCCCCCTAATTCAGACCTGCCAGAGCCGTTCTTTAGACGTATTGACTGAAAACCACAGCAATGTTGAGATCCTGGCCAACTGCGCTGGCCTTCCTTGCTTTCCTTACCTTGCTAGCTCTCCATCCTTTGGCCTTAGATCACACTCACAGCCCAAGGAAGCCTTCCCCAGCCTGACCTCGGTCCTTCTCAGCTCCATTTGTGCCCCCTGGAGGTTGCCTCAGTGGGCCCATCTGTCTGCATCTGGGAGTCTCTGCCAGTGCAGTCCAGCTGTTAGGACTCTGGCAGATCTGTAGGAACAGCCTAATCTGTGTCGATAGAATGAGGGTAGACTTAGCACTAGGGACATAATCAGAAAAGGAAAGTAGCTGCCTCTAGAAGGGAGTGTGTTCCCAGGTGAGAAGTGGGCAAGCCCTAAGTTACGTCATGGGTTCTGGGGAGATGGTCGCAAAGACTGGTGGGATAGTGTGGTTTCATCTTGTTCCGGCCTTGATTCATCACCATGTGTTAAGCGTTGGGCCATGGTTTAGGGCCGTCTAGGCTGTGTGATTTGCTTAACATCTTGAATCTAATAAATGACAGAAGGAAGGAAAGATTCCAGAACACACAGACAGACAGATGAACACACACACACACCCCATTCTGCGGTCAGTTGTCTCTCCTGGGCTGTGCCACACTTCCACAATTCCACAGAAAAGGATCGATTCCGAGCTCTTCGATGTCCCCTGTCTGCACCTACAGCTCTTGTGTTTTTATTGCTGGTGGGCTGTCAAAACCCTACCACAGCGAGAAAACTAAATTTCTCTTTAAGACGACAGGTCACTTTTGACAGTTCTGTAAGCTACTCAGAGTAAAATGAGACAGCTCTGACTTACAGTGTTCTTACAGCACACAAGGTCCTCCCTGAGTCAGGCAGGAAGTGATTCCCAGGTATATTATGGGTACTTTCAGTTTCCCAAGACTCCAGAGTGAGAAGGCCACATCTGTGGAGGCTGCTGCCAACTTGAGTAGGTTACATGTCTCTCTGCTCACGCCTTTCAAGATAGAAACCTTCCACCTAGTGCTTCTCTTCCTTGGAGAGAATGACAGGGTCCCATGGTTGTTGGCTTTCCTGATTCTCTAAGATGAAGAGCTGGTCTTTTTTTTTTGAGATTTTATTTTATTTTTCACTTTAATTAATTTATTTATTTATTAAAGATTTCTGCCTCCTCCCCGCTACCGCCTCCCATTTCCCTCCCCCTCCCCCGATCAAGTCCCCCTCCCTCATCAGCTCGAAGAGCAATCAGGGTTCCCTGATGTGTGGGAAGTCCAAGGACCACCCACCTCCATCCAGGTCTAGTAAGGTGAGCATCCAAACTGCCTAGGCTCCCCCAAAGCCAGTACGTGTAGTAGGATCAAAAACCCATTGCCATTGTTCTTGAGTTCTCAGTAGTCCTCATTGTCCGCTATGTTCAGCAAGTCCGGTTTTACCCATGCTGGTCTTTCTTAATTGAGCAGAACTAACACCTGAATACAAAGTAGAGTCTCTCAGCCTCATCGTATCAGTGAATGACGAAGATTGCTTTCTCCCAACCACAACAGAACACAGTTGAGAGTGTCTGCCGCTTGTGAATTTCAGTGTAGTGTTAGAACACGCCCCAGTTTTTGTTTTTGTTTTTTAAACAGGAAGAGTGTACCCTGAGGTCCCTCTACTACCTCAAACATCAAAACACCATTGTCTTTTCTACCCTTCTAGCTCTAACTTCTCTCTGGTCTAGATAGTAGCCTTTGACATACCACTGCCGGGAGGTCATGGAGCTGGACGCAGATGAGGTGTTGGTGTGTAGAAAGAGAGCCACAGTACTGATACTGTCCTGTGTAAGATTGGGAGAGAGCTGAAGACAGCTCATTGGTGGTGTTTGGTTAGCATGAATGGTTGAGTTGTTAGCATGATTCAATCCCTAACACTGGAAGGTAGTTAAGACTGAAGACTGTAGCCCATGGGGAGCTAGAAGCAAAGAATTATCTAGAACAACTCTAGAAGTCTCAGAGGAGTCAGTGTTGCTGCTAAACTCGGCCAGGAGCCCTGCCCAAGGCTGTTGAGCCAGATCTTCATTTGGTTTCTGGCTTTTCAGTGGCTTTTAGTTTTGTTTTCAGGGCTTGGTGTTTTCCACCCACTTTTGGGTTTCCTGTTTTAATGTTTGAATTACTTCAGCTTTGATACGTTGTAGAGAATGGGGGGAAAATTTTAAGCATTTTACCACGCATACACACCAAAAGCAAAACAAACACCCAAGCCCAGTGATTTTTGTAGTTCTAGCCAGTTATCTCTCTTGTTGTGGAAGGTGAGCACAGATAAGGCTGTAGGGTCAGGCATTTGTACCTGCTGTAATTCCTCAAGGAGCCTAATGCCCGTTTCTCCTGATTGTTGGGGACATACTTTAATCCTGACGGTTGGGCAATACATGAGACATATATTAAAAAGAAAGAAAGGTTGGGGAGAGAGAAAGGAAGGAAGGAAGGGAAAGAAGTGTGTTGCGGAGCTCAATGGTTCAGTACAAAAGTATGAAAAGGGAATTTTGCTTTTTGCCCCTTGGCAGGCATGAAAGAGAGTCAGATCCCTACTTCCTGGCAACGTCTTTCTTCCCAGCCTCCTCTCACGTCCCGCACTTCCCAGAGCTGTCTTTGCTGAACTCTCCCTGCCTACCCTCCCTTTGTTCTCGTGGGGTGTGGGATGACTGTGTCTGTGGAGGTAAAGAGCTCTCTCCTTTGCTTTCCTGCATCCCACTCACGACCCAGCAGGACCCCTCTCTGAGGCAGGGGGTAGAAGTTGGTGGTAATTGCAGAGTTGTCTCTGGTGGGAAGAGGGGCCCTCTGAAACTTATGTCTGAAGTGTTACCCTCTCCGCTGTGTTTGGAGAGATGCTGTTTGACTCAGTAGGAGTTCATCAGACTTGTCCTCATACTGATTGACAGTCTGGTTATGCTGTTTTATTCCTGTCTTTTTTTGAGTTTAACATATTTATTGACCCTAAAACAAGAGAAAGGTGTGTGTGTGCCTGTGCATGTGTGTGTGTGAGTGTGTGTGTGAGTGTGTGCATGTGTGTGTGCATGTGTGTAAGTGTGAGTGTGTATGGGTCTGTGCATGTGTGTGGGATGTGCATAAGTCAAAGCAGGCTGTCAGGTGTCTTCTGTCGATCTTTGCTTTATTCTCTTGAGATAAGGTCTCTCACTGAATCTGAAGCTCACTATTTTGGCTAGGTGGGCTAGCGGGTAAGCTACGGTATCCGCCTGGCTTTGTCAGTGTTGGGGTTACAGGCACATGCAACCGTGCCTGGTCCCTATGTGGGTTCTGGGAATTCAAACTCTGGTTCTCAGGCTTCCACAGCCGGTGCTCCTTACCCGCCAGCTCTGAGCAAAGGATGTACATTGTTCTCCCCTACAGCTGTAATTGTACTTACTACCCATGCTGATTTGAAACTGCGTTCAGCTTCACGGTCACAGATAGGAGGACAGCCAAGTGCTCAGGCAGGCAGCTTCCAGAACTACATGGCCGCTGCCTTTGATTACTGGCTCTGCCATGTATTGGGCAACTCCCATTAAGTGGCTGCTTAATCTTTTTGTCCCTAACAGTTCGCTAATCTACAAAGCAAAGGTGGTTAGAGTAACCACAATGAAAACAGCGGTAGTGTTTGTTGTGTGCTTAGTGTAAATGATACTGTGGCCAGCCCTTCTCTGACGTTTCCTTCACGCCCTCCAGCAGGTCTGTGCCTTCTGTCTTGGGATGGTAAAATGCACAGACCTGTGCTAAACATTGGCTGCGTACCAGGACCCGTTCTATTCTCTCTTCTTTCTGACTTAGAGATGGAGGTAAAGGGAGGTTCCTGTGGGGAATTGGGGCTCCTCTGTGGCACTGTGGGGCTCAGAGGCAAGAAGAAGGCAATCCATGCATACCACCGCAGCCACTTGGATGTAATGAGATACAATTCTTCCTACTCTTTTGACTTAGAAGTGTTACTCCTAAAAACATGGTCAGAGAGCAGCTTGTGCGGATCCTTACACGGCTGTACAGCCATGTCTGCCTCATACATGCCGTCTGTCCTGCAGAGTTCCAGCCTACCCACCTCTGCATGGCTCCCACCTACCCACACCAGAACCCTGTGATTATGCTCCGTCACCCTTCTTGGTCTGAGTTACTTAACAAAAAAAAAAAATGTGAGCACCTAAGATATGGGATCAGCTGATCGATGAATTTATATATTGGAATGTTAAGAATGGATCCGTATTACTTTCAGGTAAATAGATGAAACCTAAGCTCTTCACGCTAAGTGAAATGAGTCAGAAACAGAAAAGTATCGTGTGTTTTCTCTCATATGTAAAAATTTAAAAAAAAAAGAAAAAATCTGAAAGAGAGGACTGTTAGGGGAGAATGGAGGGAAGGAGAGAGGGGGGACAGGAGAAAATAGATACTGTAGGAGCACAGTGTGTTGCTGTGTGGAACTGTCGTGGTAAGCCCTCCCGTTTGAGCAGTGGGTGCATGGAATCGAGCGAGACCCGGAGTGCAGGCCTGTGGTCCAGGTTGTTTCCTGGTAAGGTGCTCAGAAAGCTGCCTTCTTGTCGGGTTCATTTTGAGGATATGGGCAGAAGGCTGGGGCGGGGCAAGGGAGAGAAAGAGACAGGAGAGGGAAGAGACGTAAGGAGGAGGAGATGGGGAGAGGGAGAGAGAAACGGAGACAGAAAAGGTATGAACAAACACAGAACAGTTATCTTCAGTGGGCTGACAGGAAAGGCCTTATTCTGAGGCGAGATGCCCCAAGGGGCTGGGCAGTCCCTCAGAGAGCATCTGAGAGATGAGCAGTGTCCGGGGCAGTACCCGGTCTTCACTGCAGTGGCTGTGAGCCCTCCACTGACCTCTGACATACACACATGACCCCTGACATACACACATGACCCCTGACATACACACATGACCCCTGACATACACACATGACCCCTGACATACACACATGACCCCTGACATACACACATGAGTAGCAGTCCGAGTGATGTCGGATACTGTACAAAGTCCCGCCGTCGGAAAGAAATGTGACTGACCTGTGCATTCCGAAGAAACTCGTTCTCTGGATTAGTTCAGAAACACACCCTCCATCGGTCAGTCCTTGCAGCGTTGGGTCCTCTCAGGGTGGTGGGAGGGTACTCACGGACCTCTTTTGGAAGCCAGTACCTGTCAGAACTGATGGTGTGCAAATCCCTTGACCCAGCATTTCTTGTTCTTCGAATTATCCTTAAAGACAAGCCGCCAGGACTCCTTAGGGGATGTGAGTAATGAATGCTGACTGCTTGCCAAGGCATTGTTTGTAAAGAGTGCAGAACTGTCCAGATGTTCGTCGGTAGGCAAAGCACACAGGACCAGCGATGCCAAGGACCTGGGCATTCGTTACAAAGAGTGTTCTCAGGGCTGGGTGGGAAGCATGCTCTGGACTCTGGCTTCAACTCCTAATGTTGTCAGAAAGAAGGAAGGAGTCGGTCTCTACATACAAGTCATATGTGGTGTTCTGTTTTTTCAAAAAATATTTTTACAGCTACCACATGTTATATATTCATAGATAATACTATCCTGTATATTCAAGAATTTACTAAAAGTAACTGTGTGGGTCAGAATTATCAGTGGAGGAAGCCATCTAAATTGGTAATAATGTAAAATTATAAACGTTAACATGGGATAGCTTTCCATTAAGAAGACTTTTTAGGACCTTTAAGTTGTTTTTTTTTAAATATTTTATTTATTTATTTATCATGTATACAATATTCTGTCTGCGTGTATGTCTGCAGGCCGGAAGAGGGCACCAGACCTCTTTACAGATGGTTGTGAGCCACCATGTGGTTGCCAGGAATTGAACTCAGGACCTTTGGAAGAGCAGGCAATGCTCTTAACCACTGAGCCATCTCTCCAGCCCCCAACCTTTAAGTTGTTAAGATTTGTTTTATTATTTTACTTGGGTGTATGTATGTGTATCTGCGCAAGTAAAGGGCATGTGTGCAGGTGTGCACAGAGGCCAGAGGAAGGCATCAGATTCCTTGAAGCTGAAGTTACAGGTGCTTCTGAGCCACTCAAGGTGAGTGCAGAGAATCAAACTCAGGTCCTTTGGAAGCAACAGAAAGTGCTCCTAACCACTGAGCCACCTCAACAGCCCCTTTTTTTATTGATATGTATGTGTGAGTGTCATGTGCGTACACTTGTCAGTAGTGCCAGAAGAGAGTGTTGGGTCCCTGGACCTAGAGTTCTAGAGTTTCAGGGGTGCTCAGAACTGGGGTCCTCTGAAAGAGCAGTATGCTCTTTTTTATTTTGTTTTATTTTTTTGAGACAGGGTTTCTCTGTGTATCTTTGACTGCCTTGGAACTCACTCTGTAGACCAGGTTGGCCTTGAACTCATGGAGATCTGCCTGCCTTTGCCTCCCAATGCTCGGATTAAAGGTGTGCACCACCACGCCCGACCTGAGCAGTGTACTCTTAACCACTGAGCCATCCATCTCTCTATCCCCAGCTCTGTGTTTTTAAACAAGAGTTTGCTAAATTGTGGGGAAATAGCGAATATAATTATTTGAGCAGCCAAATAACTTCTTCAACAGATAAGCATTTTTAAAATGTTCTTTTAGGTAATGGGAAGTATATTTTAATATGTGCTCCTGGTTATTTTTTCCTGATTTGTTAGTAAATTCTTTCCTTATTGGGAATATAAGTACACATGAAATATCCAGATGACCAAAATTGATGGAATCATAGGTTCCATGCCGATGAGGGTTTTATTGCAGTTGGTCAATGGAATTTTACTCAATGATCTGTTGTGGAGGAAATTATTTCAAAACAAACCCCAGGGGTTTTGGCCACCGTTCAGAAGTCCTCTTCCTCATTTTTGTACTTCAGCTTGTCACACACTCAAGCAGAATGTGACCGGAAATCTTCTGGACACAACAGAGTACTGCAAGCCCATCCGCCAGTCCCTTGGCCCTTAGTTTTTTGCCTTGTTGGACCAGGCATCACAGTGGGCATCTGAATGAAGAAGCGAATGTGGAAAGTGGTACCCGTGCTTCTGCTGATTGGCTCACTCCTGTGTGACTCAAATGATGATGCGACCTGTGATGCTCCCAAACAACAATGGGTAACGGGTCACCAGAGCCTGCCTGGAGTGGATCCAAGAGGTCCTTGGCGAGAAACGAGCGTGTGCCCGCCTTGTGCTGTGCTTCAAAATGTCATTTCACCCCTTCCCGGCAGGGCCACCTGCGTGGTACAGTCAAGACATCTCAGATCTGGGTAGTCGGGTATCATAAGCACACAGACTCCATGGTGGAAACAGGATTTGCATTCGGGATTCTGAAGCTCCTACTCCTTATGTCCATTTCAGATTATTAACTTTATAGAAAAAGATGTTTTATGTGATGCTGATTATGGGAGAATTTACTTGATGCTTTAATTTTGGATTTAGTGTTTGAATGCGCTAAACAAACATGTATATAGGCCTGAGGGAATATCTCAGTTGGTAGTTTTTGCCTCTCAATTGGTTGTGATGTTCTGTGCTTGTAATCCCAGCATTAAGGAGGCAGAGACCAGTGGATCAGTAGGGCTTGCTAGCTGGCCTCACTTAGTAGGTGAGCTTAAGGTCAGTCAGAGACCACATCTCAAAGAAGGTCGATGATACCTAAGGAACGGTGCTGGTGATTGTACGCACACACTCACGCACACGCACACACACACCCACGCACACACACACACAGAGCTTTACCTCATCGTACACACAAACATGCACATCTACATACATACACAAAAATGTGTATAAATCGATGATAGTCACTTGGGGGCAAAATTGTCCAATGTGTCATATGTCCCTTAAAGCAAATGTGTAACTGTGTTCGGCATGTCTGTTTTTTTAGTAGGAAGTGACCAAGTTCACTCCTGGATACTGGTTACAAGCCAAGTCGTTAGCATTGCCTGGAGAGCTGCAAGGGCTTCTGTGACGATGGTGGTGTGGCTTCTGTCAGCTTCCCTCTGCTACTTCAGAAGGCTGCATCTCCATCTAGGGCACCGGCTGAAGTGGTAGGTCATCCTGTCATCATGGCTTTTCAAAGACACCCTTGCCCTACAGAAAGTTCTTATATGTAATTGTTTCCTTTATCTTTCAGGTGGATTGGCTATCTGCAGAGAAAATTCAAAAGTAAAGACTTTAGTGCATACGTTTTCTTCTTTTTGAGGGCAGAGGAGGCTAGGGAAAGGAGAAGAGTGGGCAATTTCAGCTGCCTTGTATTTTCTGTTTTGCCTAGGAAACCTCAGTGTGGAGGCAGAAGTAGATTTACTCAGCTATTGCGCAAGAGAGTGGAAAGGAGAAACGCCGCGTGCCAAACTGATGCGGAAGGTACAGTATGGCTGCTTGTGGCAGTGTAGGCAGGCAGTGTCTGTCGGCATCCGGGTGCATTCTGTTCAGCTTTGCCAAACCCAAGGGTCCACCAGCACCAAATGGGATGTCAGTTAAAGCTGCAGCCTAAGTTTGGAGCCAAGCAGCTGATAGATGCTGGCTTTAGGTCTTGTTCTATCTTGCTTTTCTGCTGTTGATAACACAGTCTGACCAAAAGCAGTTTGGGGGAGGAAAGGGTTTATTTGACTTCCAGGTCACTGTCCATCACTGAGGGAAGTCAGAGCAGGACCTGAGGCAAAACCTGTGGAGAAACCCTACTTACTTACTGGCTTGCTCTCTGCATCTGGCCCAAGCTTACCTGCCTAGGGACAGTGCTGCCCACAGTAGGCTAGGTCCTTCTATGTCAGTAGTCAATCAAGACTATCTCACAGTCGTGGCCACAAGCCAGTCTAGAGTAGCCAATCCCCTGAAGTGGGTTCCTCCTCCCCAGAAGGCTCTAGGCTGTTGACTCAAGCTGAGAGGTGAGCTAACGAGGACAGGCTTCAACCTAGTGTTTATAGCGCTGAGAACAGGAATCAATTAAGTCTGTAACTTGAGAAAAGATGAGTCTTCAGATCTCTCGCCTTTTAACTTCTGCATGTGCTGTGGGGACTCTTCACTGAGGGGGATCAGACACCCTGCATAAGTACTTCGAGGAGATTTAGGATGTTCCATTGGAATGATCTTGGTAAATGTAAATATCCCCAACAGTGTTGCCCACTCCTGTCTTTGGTGGGGGGAAAAGGAGGGAGAGGTCCAAAGTACTCTTTGGTGCGGTCTTAAAACTCTACCATTTTCACTGTGGTTAAATTGTACTCCTTATCAGCCCCAAATAACCTGGTCTTCCAAGATGAGTCATCTAAACCAGCATGAGGCAGACTCCATACATAAGATCCACTTTAAAGTCCCATCCATAGGGCCACACTTAAGTGATTCAGGGTAAAAGCACTTGCTGTCAGCGTGTTGCTGGGGTCAGGAGAACCATTCTCTGGCTTCCAGATATGCACTAATGTGTGTGTGTGCATGCACACACAAAATAGTGATATGATGATTACGGCAATAAAGTTTAAAGATAAAATAGAGGGCTGGAGACATGGCTCAGCTGTTACGAGTGCTTGAAGTTCGTGCATAGGGCCTGAGTTCAGCTCCCAGCATCTATATCAAGAGGCTTACAATTACCCACCTGTAACTTTAGCTCTAGGGAGTCCTACACCCTCCCTCTCCACACACAGACACACGCACAAATACACATCGTTTAAAAATAAATTTCAAAAAATTGTTCTAAAATACACACAAAAAAAAAACTTTTTAAAGACTAAAACGACATCATCTATCACTACTCCACTTATTCGGGTTATTGGGGAACCATTCCCCTGTAGAAACACTCTCACTCGGCGTGTTCACTGAGACTTCACTTCCAGGGTGAGCACTGAAGTCTGTGCTCACCGAGCTCACACTGGCGTCTGTTGGGGCGGAGTTCATTCAGACCACCTTTGCCTCCTGACAGGCCTATGAGGAGCTGTTCTGGAGGCACCATATTAAATGTGTTCGGCCAGTGAAGAGAGATAACTATGACGCTCTCAGGTCCGTGCTGTTCCAGATCTTCAGCCAGGGTCTCTCTTTCCCATCATGGATGAAAGAAAAAGACATTGTGAAGGTACGATGTCCCACAGGGAACATGGGCCTATGGAGGCTCCCGGTCCTGGCCGGGTAGCTTTGTGTTCTCAGCATGCCGGTATTCCCAGTTTTGTTAGTTTTTAATGCTCTCAGTTTTTCTCAAGAAGCACCCGTCCTTCATAGTTAAGGAGGTCTGATAACACGAGCCCTTTTCACTATCACATAAATGTTTATTAACGAACGCATACAGAATGTAGTCACCACCCCAAGGTTCTCTCATGTACTACCTCCGTAGTCAGCTGTCCCCAGACCTCTGGTCTGCACACTTTCTAATCTGCTTTCTGCCCCTATGGTTTGCTGCTTCCAGTGTCATGTGAACGGAATCGTCTACTCAGCCGTCTGCCTGCCTGCCGTCCACTAGCAGTGAGCATTTACATTTTCTCC